>NW_020226580.1:309799-415235 GCF_003070985.1 Temnothorax curvispinosus | reverse complement strand
CGAAATACTCGGAGCGCGGAATTGGTGCGCGCGGTCATATAATCCAAAGTTACTCGCACGATAAGAGCTCTTGATCCGGGGCTCTCGAATTCTATGACACTGAATCCCCTAATTGAGTATCTCGTAATCTCCCGAACATCGTGGCCAAAACTCGATCGCGCCGCGCGCTTCAGGCTAGTGGAGGCTCGGCATCGAGATACCGTAAGACGGTATCGAATTGTACCGGAAGGGATAATTATGCTCTATGCAGTCTATGCCGAACAAACATTGTTGCGTCAGTCATTACCCTAAAAAGTAAAACTTTGAATTTTTCGCGATTTCGATGCTCAAAAAAAGATATAAATTTAAGTGATTTATTTGTAAATGTAATTAATTTTTATTTTACCTTTCATTTTACTTAACTTTAGTATAATAATTTCTCTTTTTTCGTTATATATCAGCAATGTTTATGTATGCGATGTTCAGTTGGATTGTATTTTATAATCATATTTTCTACCGGGTACGCGTGCAACTCCATTTCTATTTTGCCTTTATGTTTACCTTGCACTTCGATAGCTCGTAATTGGCGACCCCTACTGTTATTAGAAGGCGATATACGCTACGTGCGAGAGCCGTCCGATGAATTGAAAACAAGTCGACGTTATTTACACGACTGATGTTTGAAAAACCTGGCTGCGCTTCCGTCGATCATTTCCGCCGCGCGCCCGAGTGATTTCACGGTTATTGGAAGCACTGCGCAAATAATCACGTTTGTTTCTCAGACAGGATACAATATAAGCTCTCTCTCTCTCTCTCTCTCTCTTTTTTCTCTGTCGCAAACTCGTGTCGTTAAAAGCGCCCGCCCGACACGTACAGCACTTACAAAAGTTACCTATCGCCGAATTATTTGCTACCGCAAAACTTTTGCGGGCGCGGAGGCGTAAGTTTCTGGTGTAACTAGCTATAAAGGATTAGTCGCGTTACCGGGTGTAATCTTGCCCGCTGCACGTGTCTCCCGCGGGATCGTGAGTGCTAGTCCGAAACATCTCTCTCGAGTTCGATAGTTTGCAAAGAGTGTTACCTTCGTATAAGGCTCACGGGGACATTTATTCTTCGTAACCAATTAACACGACACGTTCACGATTTTTCTTCAATTTTGTCGGAATATTAGTTTAAGCTTTAATTTCGAATGGACTCGAGCCGGTTATTTCGGAAAAGAAATTATCTTTTCCCTGTTAAATTTCGTCTATTAGAAAAAAATTATCTATTTCTTATTAATTTTGTTTAGCTGCTTACTCTCATTCGACATTGAGAAAATTGCATCCTAATTGCATTCAATGAATCATAAATGGAAATGCGAAATACTTAGGCGTATTCTATATGAGAGAAAAGAGAAAATGTTTTAATCAACTATTATCAACTGCAATATCTTTTGATTTATGTAAATTATTGTAATAATTGTAATGAAGAAATTAGTATAGCAAAAAGTGCTTTTGCTATTATTTTTTCCGTCAATGTTATACGAAATAATTTGGATGTACACAAAGCTCTATAGCGTAATTTACATAGAAATTAAATTAAAATGAGACGCCTGTCTAAAACGATATAACGAGTTTTGGAGCGATAGTATCGAAGTATCGCGTGACCGTCGCGCTTTCTTCGCATAAGGAGCATCCGCGCGCGACTACTGATTCGGTGCGGTTAATCAATCATTCTGTTTACCTTATCGGCTGCACGAACCAACGTCGGGGTTATAAACATTTAGGCGCAGAACGGCACGTGGTGGGAGCGGCGCGGGGAAGAGTGGCTGTCATAAATTAAATTATTCCGGTTCGGGCGTCGGAAATCAACTGTGCCGACCGTTCCGTTGGAAACGCCCAGTACGATTAGTCCGATAATCAAGCGCTTAATTATGGAACGAATTTGGACAGTCGGAGAGAGACGGATAAATAGAAAGAGGAAAAAGGGGAGAGGAAGAGAAAGCGGGAGGAAGGAAGAGAGCCCCGAAGCAAAGGGCGTGGATATCGCGTTGGTTCCCGGCAGAGCCTTAAAGCTCGCGTAATAACGAAAAACGGTCGTGCGCTCGCGCGAGCGTGCGCATTAAGCCGAGATAATTTTTCATCCATATCCGGCCCATTAGCGGCTACCTCGTTCGATGCGACCGCGGAGGCTAAAGCGGCCGATGCGCCCGCCGCGCCGGTGGCGACCATAATCAAGTCGAGTCCGGTTATTAACGAGAGCCCCTGGCCGACTCTCCTCCATCCTCGTCCTTTTTGCCAGCCATTCTCTTTCTCGTTTCCCTTTGCTCTCTCTGTCTTTATCTCTCTCTCTCTCTTTCTCATTTATACTTCTTTTCTCATCCCTTTTTAACGTGACCTAGCAAAATACTCGCTCGCTAACCATGGCGCAACCCTACTATTCTTGGCTCACTTATTAAGTATCGATTTCGAATTCAGTTATTTCAGTACAATAAACCGATTTTACGTGTCAATTTCAAAATTAAATGCTCTCACACAGCTCTATTTTGCAATGATATGCTGATCTCTTTGCCTTGTATTTCCTCATTTTTATAGCATTTTATGTTAATCGTTAATATACTTGTTTGATTTTTAATTTTTACTTTGTCTAATGCTTTAGAGACTTTAAATAACCTTATCACCTCTCGCTGTTTGACCGAAAATAGAAAAGACCGACGTGAACACGCGCGAGAGAAGCGTCTTCTGGAAGATTCCGGCTATTTTATTCTGACCGTAGGTTTTGCGCGGAGTTTACCGTTGTCGTGAGTTTATTCCGTCCGCGCCGTTCGCCGCGCCTGAGACTCATAGGATAATAAAGGCCCCGTATTTTACTGCGACGCCTCGGCCACAATGGCCGTGCAAAGAATACGGGACATATTTATTCGGCTAGTTTTTTACTGGCGGCGCCAGGGACTGGGTCGGAAGCAAACGAGAGAAAGGAGGGCAGACCGGGAATAGACAGAGCGCCAAGGCGAAGGAAGAAAAGCCGAAACGCGACGAAGTTGGATGGCATCCTCTGGCATCTTGTCGCTCCAACAAATCGCGAAAGGAAAATATCTTACATTAGTTAATATATGCATATGCGCGAATTTGCATATATGTATCTTCACATACGTCTCTGCTACTTATCATGTGTGATTCATAACATTTATTTAATACAATTCTATATACGTTCTTAATTTTTTAATTACATTTTCGGGCATGTCTGTTTTCCAAGTGTGTACGTACTACTAGAAGATCTTGTTACATATAGTTTACGAGCAAACGGAATCTTTTACTACTGAGATGCAAATTAGAGACTTTCAAAGACATATTTCGGTATGCAGATGCGGAAATTTGGAATACACTACCGTTATGCATTGCAAACCTTCGCATCTCCATAACCTGCTTTTGATGGAAATATTAGGTAGCGATTTTCCGTTACCTCGTATTTTATCCAGACATAACGATCCTATATTTATGTAGGAAACTACTTATTAATTATTACATCTTATTTTTACGTTCACTATACAGAGTTCTTTCATTCAATGTTTGCTCTCTCTCTCGCTTGCTTCCGACCTGGTTATATTATTCTGTTAGATTTTTATTATTTATTTCGTACAACTATCTTATTTGTAGTTTGAATTTACACTCAGTTACATTTTTTAAAAATATTTTTCTTATTTGCTTCGTAAGTTCTGGAGGTATAAATACCAAAACAGGAGAAACGTCTTCCTCCGTCTGTTTTCGCGCGTTAGATAGCTAATCTCGCACGTGTATGTTTGCACGTAGATGCAGTAGCGCCGATGCTGCAGTTGCATCGAGGACGAGTTCGGAATAAGAAAAGTTGGCGGTCGAGGCTTAGCTTGTTCCGTTTCCGCCGGTGAATAATACCGCGGTATTCGGCGAAGGCGCGCCTTCGGTCGCATGAAATGTAAAGCACGGCATTACTATTTCAGTCGGTGCGGTGCATTCAGACTTACTACGATGCACGGTTTCTCAGAGCGTGCGTAAATAATGGACGCGCTCCGGAACACGGCTGCGATGATAAAAGAAAAATTGTGCCTGCAACCCTGAGAGAGAAACGTGCGAGACTATGTTGAGCATCTTTATTATATGGAAACTGGCGAAACCTAGTAATCGATCAACGTAAACATCGAGTGATTGATCTGACGAACATTTGGCAAACTTACGCGGTAACTTATTAACGTTATAATTATTATGTATATGTCTCAAGAATTTCGCGCACGTTCCCTCGCTCTTTATTTCTTAATCCTTTATTATAAATCTGTCTCTTTGACGTTAATTAATGATGAAATACAATTTTGGTGCATAGATATGTATAACGCGTGTCTGTCTCTCTTTTATTTATTTTATTATTATATTAGGTTGGTCAATAAGTCCGTGCGGTTATTTATAAGTAACATTTATAAATAAAAAACCGCAAGGACTTATTGGCCAACCTAATATATCTGTTATTTCATACGTATTCTTGATAGAAATATTATAATTATGATGACAACAAGAATACAATAAAGAGAAAATATCTATTTCATTTGACAACAAAATTCCTGTTCAAAGTTAATAGTTATTTCAGCGATTAATTACTATCGACAGTAAGAAATTTGGCATTGTTTGCGTATGAAGAGTTTGACAGACCTCTATTAATCTGTACATCAATTTTGTATATTTATTATGTATTTCGCAGCCAGAATATTGCAATCGTGCCAAACACAATTCGGGCAGCATCCAAACGCATCGCAAAAAATTTATATTCCATCGGTACTATACCATCGATGTATTCGTTTTACGCAATAAATCTATTCTCCAGATATAATTTACAAAACAAATGCGGTTAGTGAGACAATAATTTATGATTATTGTCACGTAAAACAGCCGAACGTAAAACGGGTTAATATGATTGAAATGGGCCCAGCGGCGCGGGAGATTTTATTAAACCCAGCTCTCGCTGCCGGCGCGATTCGCAACGAATCAAAATAAAAGTTTTCTCTAAATTTATTTCACTTCTGTTTTATTCAAATCTTTTTTTTTTACACCTTCGTGTATCTCTCGTACCTTCAACGTCCATCCGAATTCATCGATATCTAATATATTTCAAATTGTATTTCTCAATAAATGGTATCGAGAGAGAGGCAGAGAGTCGACTTTTAAGCGCGTTTCACGCGTAAGCTCGTTCGCGAGTGCAGTTTTCATTTCAAGAGAAAGATTCGATGGAAATGTCCGCCAACAATTCTAGCGCGCTCTGTCTCTCGGACTCGCACGCATTTTAATTTAAACAGAACAAACCTTTCGCACGTGGAAATTCCCCTCGTTCGCGCTGTCAGCTGCGACTGACTACACTTCTCCCAGGACAGATTCGTGACGAACGGTTTGCGATAGGCGCTCCAGGAGAAGGGGGTTTTGGATTAGAGGAATTAAACTGTTGCCAGGTAGATTCTAAACGGATATAGAACGGTACAGTGGAAAATACTACAACTTCCAAGGATTGCTCTTGCATAACTGACAATTGAGAAAAGCGGAAGATAATAAAGATAGATCGATGAAAAATGGCACTGTTATTCTTGAACGTCTATACTTCACTTTAACGTCACATCGCATTCGCGTCGTTTTTTTTTCTTGCCGATAAAAGCGTGAGATCGCTAACTTGGAAATGGCACAATTTTTGCATCTCCTTTTCCAGTTGATTTTGCTACAATTCAAGTATTGTTTGCAATAATATTGAAATCTCTAATCTGGAGAGCGATGAACTCGAGATTTACGAATACGTATCGACCCGATGCCACCCCCTTCCCCCCGCCAATGTAGACAGACATCGCGGAAAGAGGGTGGAACATTATATAAATCCGGAATCCGCGTCAGTCACGGAACCGTACGGCCAGCTGCCGGGATAAAAATGACGAGCGGGCAAGCGCATGTCCTTTCCTGAATGGCAGGAGGGATCGGACAAAGAGATCGACGCCGCCGGGGAGTGGAGCACCCCCGTACCGGAGTTTCACCGATGCGCCGTGTATGAACGTTGCACCATCACTCGGGCGATCCGCTGTGGAAATTCTTGCAATTTCACTGCAGCCGGGATATTTCTGCGCACGTGACGTGGACGCGCGAAAAACGCGTACGCCTGTGTGCGTGCACCGGGATGTCGCATCGTCCGCGATGGTGCGCACGCGGAATTCGGGGATGCCCGGCCGCGTCGAGCATTTATCCTGCGGGACCGGATGGCATAGGATCGATGCACTTTATCGCGCCAGAAAGACTGCAACTGCGCGAGGAGGATAGAGAAAGGGGATGGAGAGGGAGAGAAGGAGAGAAAGAGAGATAGGAAAGCGAGAGATAATTTACGGCTAGGCTCTCTTGGTCTTGATAGGACTTTACCACAGAAACGAGATACAATGCGCGCGACTGACACCGCGCCGCTGTAAAGATCGGAAAACGGTTAAAAACGAGAGCGACGTACCAACGCGCGCATCCCGTTCGAGGTATAGTTAAAGGGGGTAGTATATCACCGGTTCTGCAGGCGGGGGCGGCGGAGGACGACGCGACGCCCGGCCGTCGGTGAATAAGGGCGCACGGTAATGGCGACACGATGCAGTAAATATCGTCGCACGGATAGGGCGAATATATACCGGACGGCGAGCGAGAAGTTGAGGCTTTGCGAGCGAACATGTACATGGCACGAGAATTAATTGGTGATTTTTATTAGCGACGTAAAGACAAAAACAGAAGGCAAGAAAACGGACGGAGTCGCAATGAGCACGAAACAATAGAGATGTCTTCAATCACATAAAATTTATCGTACCGTGTTCATCATCGCTTAAATCGATCCAATTATGAAAATATGTACATTTAGATGGTTTCTCTATTAAACCATGAATTGTATTTCGTAGTTTTCAACCAGACGGGTATGATAATTTTCCGGAAATAAGATGTCTTTCCGCCGGGATGAACAATTCTGCTAATTTTGTTGCATAATATTTTTTGACTATTCATTCGGAGATAATCCACGGAAGAATATCCCGAAATGTAGAATTTGTTTCGTTTGAGACGAATATGTGTCAAGTCTTCTCGTACATCACGAAGGTAAAGGGGGAATATTCGCAAGCTCGGATTTTAGCCAAGCCAGCTACCTCGTGTGTATTGTCGAGTTTCACGAGTGAGTGGCATGCGTAGTACATGCGTTTATATGCATTAAAAAGGAGCCTGAATATTTTCAAACGTTACTTGAAAAGTGATTTTTTTAAAAAGATCCTCGTTACTTTTCATTGCTTCAAACAACAATGGAGGATAATACATGAATATACAGATATATTAACATATTAATAGCTCTTGAGTTTAAATAAAAGAAGCTTTCACAGTATAAAGAAAATTATTCTGTGTATAATTAAATAACATCTCTACAATAATATAGAAGCAACTCGCAGAAGATTCAGATTTTTTTCTGATGAGACAGAGATATTGCAAGCGTTCAATTCAAATTGTATCCGACGCTACATCGATCGATTATATCAAAAGAATCCCCGGAACGTAATACGGCTCTCTGTCTCTCTCTTTCTTTTCGGTAGAAAACAAAGTATGAATAACATAGCTTTTACAGAGAACACGGCAAACGACTATAACGATTATTAAAGCCCCGTGCGTTCTATTGAAGGCAGAGTTTGTCGTGTTCGAGTGCTACACGAAATGCGCTGTAATCCGTTACAAAGGCGCGGAGAATCCGGTGGAGAGGAACAGCGAGAGAGCGGAGGGGGGGAGAGAGAGAGAGAGGGGGGAGGGAGAAAGAGCGAGCGGGATGAGGATGAAAAGGGAGGAAATGTTTGCGGAGGGGTGTGTACTTGTACGTTTAATCGGCTCATTACCTGCATCCCGAAGTCAGGTAAACCACGACGGCATGCCGCTCGCGCGAGTGCAAAATTCTAACTACGCGATTATTGTTGCACGACGCGTGTATGCACGTCGTACGCCGCCGCCGTCGATGCGCCTCGAATTAGCCCGCCAGCGTTGAACAAGCGTTGTGTACGCGATATACTCGTAACGCGCGACGGCATCGACCGCGCAAAAGTACGTTTAATTGTCCGTACGCGGAATTACGCAGTTGTAATGTCGCTGAACGTATACATGCGCGCACGGTCATAATACTTTCGCGTCATACGAGAGGCAGACGGGTTGTAACATTGATGTTAACACCGCAGCCGCCGGAAGTTAGGATCTCTAAAAGAACCATTACGGTAGATGTAATCGGGAAAGTTTTACTCATTCAAAGTGCAACGCTTGAGGAGTCGCGAAGTTATCCGAGTCGATTCTTGTCCATCGATTTATATGAAGTTAATTAATTTTACAATCTTCAATAAAATCTAGCAATAAAATTGTACGTATGCGGGCAGATGAAAAGATAGATAAGTAATATCTATCGTCTAATGATGGCAATGATCGAAGACAGCTTCCTTTTGAATATTGATGTCACTCAGCAATATATATATGTATGCTGACTTATTCTCGAAATCTTAACAACTATTATTTTCGATTATAAAAAAAAAAAAAATCGGCAAAACGGAGCGCGTTGAATGTGTTAGTTAAGACCCCGTTTTTATCCTCAAATATCTTTCGTCATTCCATATAATTCCGCGTTACGTTCTATATTCATAAGAAGCTTACGCGACGCGGCTCCAATGGCTCGGTCGAAATATCCGATTGTAGCAAAAAAAAGTCCGACGGAAAATATCGTATCGCCGAGGTGATTTGCAAATGAACGCGATATTTGGCGCAATTCCGCGCGAGACTACCGATAATAATCGCGGCAATGATTCGACGCCAGGTGGTATCTGCATCTAGCTTTTTTCGCTCCTTTTTTTTCGCGGCATCAGCGCTCATCTGCGAATTGGAGCGAATCAACGAGTGGCACGCACGGCCATTTTTCTGCTCGTTTGCCGAATCGTCCGCCGCATCGTCGCAAAAAGTGCATGACGCGAGATGAAACGGATTTCTGGCGTGGCTCTATAGGTCGCGATAACGCGCACGACGATTTGTGCATTTCGCGAGTATTTTGCATGATAAACACGTATAATGCGGAGAAATCTGCTTTACGCGCATTCTCGTTAGCAGCTTCCTAAACCAGCTCAACTGTTCCTTTCTAAACCAGCACAAACGTTAAAATGGAGGGTTTATTGAAATAGCTAATTTAAATTTTATCGGAGATATTTCCTGTTAAAATATTTACGGGCGATGTTTGTTTGTAAAATGTACGTTTGTATAAAAACTCAGCGTCGCTAAATAATATTCCTCAATGATAATTTTTCTTGTATTTCTAGTGTTCTAATGTTCACATGGATTTATAAATAGATAGTAGTTATTAGTTCTCGAATTAAATTCCTGAAAAAGTTTGATCCGGCTGAATTTAAGCAGGGGCAATATGGATTCGTTATTCGACAGCGAGAAGAAGCTTAGTTCGCTGCCTAAGTTTATAATTAGGCAAAAACTAACTCGAAATTGCTCAAAGAATCTATTATTAAAATTAAGATCGGATGTTCTCTGAATAAAAGTTCTTGCGCCAGTCCTTCGATTAAAAACTAGGAGTAGCAAGGCGGAAGTCTGTGCTTTGAAATTAATTCAAAGAGATACATTCAACGTTTCCTCGAGACAGTATTTATCTTCACAGCGGTGCTCACTCTATCCAAAAGGAGCTCATGCTAATCACTCGTCGCGACGTTCTCGCTTTCTCCCTCTCTGTCGCGTTTTACACTGTGCAAACACTCTTCATTCCTATCCACGATGAACCACGTTTCTCGCTATGATGGCGAGCCCGTAGTGCCAGCGGCAACTAGCGCAGATAAACAGCGGATTCTTTCTTATCGCCTCGTGGCAGAGGGACCCTTTGCACGAGACAACAATGTTCAGCCGGTAGAGAAACGTCAGTCTTTCCTCCCTCCCTCTCACCCGCCCGTTCGCCCGCTCTTCCGCCCGCTTTTCCGTCATTTCCCCTCCCGGATTTCCCTCCGTTTCCCTTTGTCTCTTCGCCTCGCTGCCAAAGTCTCGCGAACTCCCTGACGTAGTTCTCTCCAGAAATTGGTTGCCTCGTCGAGCTATCGCGGTAGTCGCGATAGTCGGAAAGAGATAGGGAATTCGCGGATAGGACGGAAGCGACGCGTCGAGGAGCGGTGGCAAGGGAGCTCGAAGAGAGTCAAGCGGAATGGCAAATCTCGAAACAAACGGCGCGCAGTCTTTGCGAATCGAGCGAGCTTAGCAGTGGATTATCTTCGGCGTGTGTATATATAACTCGGCGTCGAGAAACGGAGAGAGAGAGAGAGAAAGAGAGACAGAAAAGAGGGGTGAACTTCACCCGGATGCTGGATAGCGTATACCCGTAAGAGCCCAAAACCGTGTTTCCTGACGGTTTATACGACGCTATTCTCTTCACCAAGAATGACGTTGCCGCGATCGACGTTAAGTCGTATTCCTAGTTTGCTGAGAAAGTCGAAGTGAATCGACTATTGCGCTTTTAAGTGCCATGCAGGATTTAAAGCGCGCCTGAAAATGTTCGTAAATACTTTGCGCAAATAAATTGATTTCCGCGATTATATATATTATTGACCATCGAGATGGCATTTCTTGAAATTTGATTTGATCGCGTAATTGGATAAGCAATCCAGACATATGTGTTCCATTTTTAAGGTATTACATTTAAGAAAGTCAAGATTATAAGATAATAATTTATACACACGGTCTCGTATGGATCGAGGAATGTACTGATATAGCGACAATTAATTTATAATTTTAATTTCGTGAACGGTCATATCGAAAGTGAAATGTCCTTTACGGATCGATATCTCTATAAATAGAGAAGAGGAATGCAACCCGCGGCCTTGTGTACTAGCTGACTCTGTTGTTGGTGATGTCCGTCGTTGTCGTAATCAAATTAATCCCGTTGAATCGGGACAAGTTGCGAAGCGGAGCATCCGAAAATTACGACGGCGCGCTATGGAAATGCATTGTCTGAATACGATATCGCCTATAACGGTGAATGATTTGTTTTACATGAGTTTCGCAGCGCAATCGATTGCACACCGACGATTGCGAATAATGTCGTTTTGTTCGAACAAACGGCATCTTTTCCACGGTCGCGCAATTTTTGTTCCGTTTTTATGTCGACGCGAAACGTTCGAGTTATTGTTAAAATCCGATAAACGCACAACGCGCGCGGCGATTCCATTCCCCCGGTTAATTACTGTCGAACGTGAAATTCGACAGAGGAAAACTCAAACTGCACGGCGACAATGTCGCTCTGGTAAATTGCTAATAATGCAATGACATCGGTCCGAATGTTATTCGTGAAATTATGATGCAAGTCGTAAAAATAACGTTAAACGTAAAATATTAAAGCGATACAGAATGCAGAAATGCAATGAATAAAAAAGACATTTTGTCGATGACACATAAAAGGTATTAATCGTTTATCGATTAATTATCGTACAAAATTCAACAATCTGAAATTAAGTTGTTTGTTAGGCGACGAAATAAATAATGCATCGTGATAAATAATACATCGTGATTAACTATAACGTAAACCGTCCTAATTAAATATACAAGAATACTAATAAGAATAATTCATCTCCATCATAATACTAAATCTGATGTCACAAACTGTCGTATAAGATGCTAATGCAGTATACCGAAATAATTTGCCTCGAAATTAATGATTCGGCCAGATTTAGCAGATTTAAGTTACTCGTGTAGAGCGCACCGGGGTGTGCTTTACGCTCCTCGAAAAATAGAGTTTTTTCTAAGCGGCTCGTATTAAACCTTTACGGCGCGAATTTCAGTACTTCTACCGGCAGCGAAGCGCGGGGCGGGAGATAAATGTATACATCCTCTCGATTATATCGCACGGGCCATCTAATAATTTCTCGGGGCACACGAGAAGAACTTCCGGAAAGCTCTACCCAGAGATTTTTAAGATGCCTTCCAAACGACGGGGGGCCGGGAAGCGCGGAATGTTTGCGGTAAAATTAGAGTGCCATTCATGCCACGGCGGGAGTACAACGGGGGGTACAAGCAGCGCTCTTGGAATTCCTTGGATTAGAAAACGACTAGAGTAAAGGTAGAGAATAGCACGTGAACGGCGTTACGTGGTGATTTCATGGCATTAGGAGTCGCTACTCACGACGCTCTTACGCGGCCCCGGCACTGCACCGGTGCAAAACCGTGGGACAAAAGTGGGACGCCCGATAATGGAGGTCCTTTTCTGCCTCCGCACCCTGAGCCTCGATCCCTTCTCCCTCCTCCGCTCCCGCACGAAATCCTTTCATGACCGAGACACCCGGTAGATGCGAAATCGATGCCGGTGCCGGGACGTGTCCGCGCAAAAAACGTTCCCAGGCCACGTTATAACCCGGGACTCCCGCTGTCGACCAAGTGAGACTGCAGTCGGGAAGAACATTACAGGCGACATAGCAGGTGTTTGCGGAGCAGTGGTTCGCAAACTCGAAGGCTACGCCGGTCGATCGGACTTTAATGTTCGTGGATAATCAAGCATCGATCGAACGTTCCTTCAACGACGAGCAATTATTTTATAAGAAAATGTCTAAGGAAAACCTCTCGCCAGCACAAATGTTACTTTAAAAAAGTTACTCTAGACACAAGTAATTGTCTATTTAAATCAAGTGTAGATTAAAATAGCAGCTGGCGTTTGCGGGCTGTCGCTAATGCTCGTCGGTAGGATGTTTAATACAGGCTATTAGAGGCAACGGGACGTCTGGGAACGCCAAAGCCCTCATTCGACCGCTAAGCGACGATCTTCGGGGATTACCAAAAAAGAGATATATACGGGATGACGCGGGCGAGCTGCTTCTTATCGACAGATAAGATCCCTGCCCGACCTTCATTACTCTTACTGGCGCGCGTATCACGCGGTTATATTCGCACGTTCGCGAATTATCCATATGAGCTAATGGATAAGGTTCTTCGTATATAAATGAACGTCTCGTGATATACAATTGGCGTTACACAATTGCCGGAACTAAATATTAAAATAAGATTTTAGCAATTTGCGCGATTAATAGTAAAAAATAATTAAATAATAAATATGTTTACAAGTCCTGTCTTCTTATATATGCGAGCAATACAGTTTAAAAAGTTAAATTAAATTTTTTAAATTAATTTTATTATCCATTTTAAAAATAGAATTTAATTTTTAATTTTTCAAATAATTTAATTAATTACGTTTTTAAAATTCTCATAAGGTTTCTACTGTACCACGAAAAGTAGCAATGCTGAATGTTTTCTTAACATGTTTACTAGATACAAATAGGATTATATATATATTTAGATATTAATTTCTTATACCTCAATTCTATTTTGTTATCACAATTTGGTTATATTTAATTTCATTGTGCTCTAATCGCGTGCCCAAGTTGAACCAACTTCCTCATTATACGATCGGCAGAATACTATGTTAACAATCTCTCGCCAGGGTTTACCATCCCAAACTTCGTAAAGGGTAATGATCTAAGAGATCTTCCCTATGCTCATTAATCCCTCCTTTAATACGTTGTTCCCCGCTGTGTTGAGTCATCTTTGGAGGAAATTCTCATTGTGATAAACTTAATCAATTAACAGCCGATCGCATTAGTTAGCTTTGTGATTATCATGAACAATACGCGTTTGATTAATATTATTATAATGTAAATATTGGTTAACATAATGAGACATTCATTAAAATACTGTTGGATAAAATACATGGATTTAAACTTTGGTTTTATAGGAAAGTAATAAAGTTCAAAAACTTTTTGAAAACTTTTCTCGAATAACAGTAACTTACTCCATGTTATTTATAGCAATATTATGTATAAGGAAACTATATTGTTCTCAATGCAGCAATAAAAACAGCTAAAATGTGCTACTTAATATTAATACACCATGTTAATACACTTTTATCATTACAGGTGGTTTAGATTTGTATGAGTCTCTGTTACACAAGTTTCAACCACGAAAGTATCAAGTGCTCTGTAAAGTTTGCGTTAAGGCCGCACAGCGTTGTACCTCGTTTCTCCCGTAGCTTTTTCCATAGTTTGTTTATGAGGAGTAAAAGCGTGCTTCGTATGAAATCCACGGAGATCTAGAATTATCTTGTTTTATGTACGCATGTGTAACGTCGCGTGTTCTCGAGGGACCGGGACTTCGCGAGAGAGTATCGAGTTTTCCAATAAATCCGTGGCGCTGCCACGGGTCTCGTTTCGTATAATATTTGCATGGTATCATTGTTTACGGCCATGGCACGCGTTACCCGTGCGCGCAATTCGCACGCAATTTCACGCGCCACTTACGCGAAACACCACGCGCTACTTTTCATCGCCGTGCGGATTGCGGCTCGTGGGGAAAAAAAGGGAAAATCTCCTTGAAAATATATCCGGATTTTCAGCGATTGTTCTGCCGGACACGTAAAATATCCCGATTTGTGATAATTAAGGCGGCAGATATGGAAGGGGTACGTGATGAAATTAAAAAACTCGCGTTGGAACGAATGCGCGCGCGGTGCTTGCGCGGGGACACACTTAAGCGATTACGCGCGTTGATTGGACCAAAGGCAGATGTCCAGATTAAAAAAACCTATTTCCACGTATATACATCATGCAGCTTCACCCATCCGTTCGCACATCCGTTCCCAAATTCTCAGAATTCAACAATTATTATTAACAAGCCGAATTTGCTTGTAAATCACACTGAGGCAAGAACGATATGTTCTGTATCTGTATATCAATCTGGATACACCGCATCTTATGTACCTTTAAAATACACGATTAAAGCACCCCTACAGCCATATGCAAAAGCAATACGCCTACGACACTTTGAGTGTACGCGCGAGCGCGTTTAGGGCATGACAAGCGGGAAATTATACGGAATTAACACAGAGGATTGTTTGTAATAAAGATTAATAGTGGGCTTTGTAACGACCGCGTTTGATACTCGCGGCTCCCATATCGCCTTTGTCTCTCTTCTCCCCCCGCTCTCTCGCTCGCTCGTTTGCTCTATCGGCACGTCCCCCTCCCTCTCTCTCTCAGTCTCCCTCTCCCAGCCGCGTTGCGACGAATGTTGTTTGTGTAATCAACGGAACGAACAGAGTCCCTCTGCCACACCGTGCGAGGGTGGGACCCACCCACCGTTCCAGTAGCGTGTAATTTGTAATTCCGCACGCTGCATTATTTTCCGCTCTACCGCTTTCCCGCTTGTCGTCCCTCGCGCGCGCCCTGTCAACCCGCTCGTTCTATCCGACACAGCTCTCTTTCGCGCTCGTACTGATAGCCCGCGCTTTCCTCGTCGAGCGCGCGCGTTAAATTACGGCTTCATTCACGTTTCGCATGACAATCCGCCAGGCTACTGCGGAAATTGTGGAAATCAGATCAGTTGAGCGTGTGCAGCGTTACGCCTGGCGATTACTTCAAATGCTGCTTATTACCGCTTATAGAAAACGTTGGACTCGCTATAATGAGGCGAAATGTTTCCGAGGAAAGAAACAGACGTTCACTGAACAATCTGTATGAAAGGTGCCAGTAATAGGTGCTTTCGAATTTTTAAAAGAATCTATCCATTATATATCACATCTTTATTTATCGTTCAAAAAACTGATAGAAGTTACTTTACATTATGCAAAATGAGAGATATTAGCCCCGATACACTATCACAGTTATGTCAGTAAATAGGATTTATATGCAAACGAATGCGCGCGTATATATGCATGTAAATATAGGCATGATTATTCCCGGACATCCAAAGATGTTTCCAGATTTCTGGATATTCATTAATATAATCAAATATAACCGAAAGTATCCGATGTGAATATATGCAATTGCAATATGTGGGGCACTTTCGAATTAATCTCAATCTCGTAAAATAAGAGAAATCGTGACGTAATCGTACGCCAAGCATCTTGAATTCCCGAGGCGCAGGAAAATAAATGGAAACGTCCGTCCGCACGATCGCCAGGATCGCTAATAACACGGCTGATTCTGGCTCTGGCCGGGCGCATCCCCGCATCCATATGTATGCCTGCCTCCGGCAATCTTGGGCAAAAACTTCTCGCCCCGAGACGCGCTGGCGTCGCGCGTCGCGTCGGCTTGCTCTGGCGTTGGTATTAATAATGTAATCGGCGGGGGTTGAGAATTAGGAACGATGTCACGTCGTCGCAAGGATAGGTAGGTAGGGTACCGGAGACCGGTAAGTCGGCGCCCCGTCGACCCATGAAGGCAAAGATAATTAAACCACGACCCCACGACGTTCCTTGCGACGAGGGTGTGTCGTCATCGCCGTCCCCGTCGCCGTCGCCGTCGCCGTCGTCCTCGTCGTCGCGTCGTCTCGGTTACCTGAGCGTTATCGTGCCCGGAATGAGAATCTTAAATGGAAAGGGGTTGTTGCGAGTTGCGAGCATGAGAACCGAAGCTGCGACGGCGTTAATAACGCCGAAGGCGTTTGCATTGCGAGCGCAGTACCCGAGACAACGTCGGGGGCAATATAATCGATACACTGTCGCGGAAGTTTCTCAGCGGAGAGTGCATTTGACGTACACAATTGCGCGATCTACTGCCGCGTTAGAATTTATCTTGGACAGCGATTAACTGTCCCTAATAAATCGGCTAGGTGCCGTGAAGATATCTGGAAATAATTGGATTTTAACATAGCGAAGTTAAAATCGATTTTTCCGTTTCGGGGTTATTTTATAAAATCATAAGTAGAGAAAAAGGACTATTCCCTTTTTATTTAATCTTATGTTACATTTTGAATATTGTGTGTATATGTGTTCTTTTCAATTACAAAACAACGTGAAAAAGGAAAATATTTAGGATAATATTTAATTTTTAAATTTTACAAAATTATTAATCTCTCTCTCTCTCTCTCTCTCTCTCTCTCTCTCTCTAAGATACGTACAAAGAAAATCTCGGACGATTTTCACGTTGCGTGCGTTGATTTAATCATATTACATAAATGACCCTTTATGCAAAATATACACGGCCGTAAGGTAAGTTTTTATGAAGTAAATCGACATTAAGTTTTATGTTGTATGTAATACGTCGCGGCGCGCAGTAATTTTGAGAAAATGACACCATTATCATTAACATTTTGATTACCGTGATTACCGGTGTTCGTCGCAAAGTGCTCATTTATGTAACAATTATTATCATCTCATTTTACGACAACTTATGTACATAGCGTTATCAAAAAAGACGTCATAACCCAGAGACGGCGAGACAATATGTAGGAATTTCATGGCATTTCTGTGACGATGTTAATAATATCAGTATAAAACGTGCCCGCGTTTATTAGCATAACATAATGTAAATTTATCGAGCGGACACTTTCGAAATGTTAAACTTTCAAACGCCGTTTCCTGCCTGGATTTTGTATCCGACGTTGTAATGGAACACCTGTGCGCGCACAGGCGTATTTTCCCTAGCGTTTTCTTATGAAATTTAGCCCCCACATTTTTAACACTCGTACATTTGTTACGCGGTACGGTTGCGGCGGTAAATTTCTTCGAGTCCCGCGGCTGCATTATGGGATATAATTTCCAGATATACCAAGCGCGCGCGCACGGGGAAGTATACTTTCATGTACATACCGTGCACCACCACTCGCTGTAGGGATACGACTCTATGACTTACGAGTTGGAAACTTCCAACTTGCATCTATGCCGGGCCCGATAATTCACAATAATCGACATTTACGACTCACGTAGCGCACCGCGCCGGGTAATCAAAAACGGCTCCTCCGAAACTGTTTCATCGAACAGTTAAACGAAGTTAGCATGTCCGCTTCTATATTTTTGTATAAGAAAATTTTTTATTTAAAAAATAATGATTGAATAAAGATACTGTAAAGTCGATCTAGGACAACTATTTGTCCGAGATCAACTCTCAAGTCTATAATCTCAGAATAAAACAGCGCTGCTAAATTTTTTTTTAATTAAAAATATATAAATTGTTCTACAATTTTTTTCGCGAATTTTTTCAACAAAGACTTATTTTGTCGTTATGTAACAAATTTAAAAGTATTAGTTTGACACGGCAGAATTCTTGAAAAAGATTTGGATATCAGAGAGAGGAATAGTAGACATATTTATATTTTTTATTTTTTTTGTTGATATTAATATCGAGTCTCAAATCGTCGCGCAATCTTTTTTTTATGAAGATGCTGACGATGATGCGTTTGGTAGATTGGATGCACATAAAGCACGTAATGGAACACATCTCTCTCGCGAATATTCGCGACGACGGAATGTGTGCCACTTAAATTACACACGATGTGTCATTTTGGCAAGCAGCGACGTTACCTTCCCGACGTAAGGCGGCTTGTAAGAACCGGCGTCGGGCATTATTAACACCACCCACTGCCGCACATCTGTCTCGCGAGCTGCCTTTTACACGCGGCATTCGCATTCCCGGTATATATCTGTTGTGCGCGCTGCAAAACAGGGGCGGTTTAGGCGGATGTCACGCGAAAACGCATCTGCGTGCACGTGTGTGCACGAGCGGTCGCGATAATGACAGCTCCGCCGGCGATGTAACTGCCACAATTCAGTATTCTCATCTCCGTGGACTCGTTTTGTCTTCCATTGTTTGCCTGGCTTTGGTATTCATCCGCGCCGTATAATTATAACGATAGTTACCAAACTGTGCCATGTAGCATTTGTATTATCGCATGAAATTCCGCGGCACATCCGAGTTTCAAAGTAAATACATTCTTCATTGTTAAAGATATTTAACTTAATCGCATTAAAATCATACTCTTACAATTTATAAATTATTTACTGTGTGCCATTAAACTACTCGATAAATTATTTGATTCTAATCTAATTGCTTATTTTAATTTATATAAAACTTAAAAAGATGAATAGTTTAAATTCGCATACATAAAGTCTAATTTATAGAATGATTTTGAACGAGTTTACAAACGTGACGAAAAAAAAAATGCGGCGCATCATACGCTGTTATTGCAGTTTACATTGTGCTGTGTATGCATGTGCGCTTGCGTGCGATGACTATGAATACTTGCCGCGTGACGATATATATAAATACTATCCGGGATGATATCCCAAACATTCCCATGATGAATATGCTCAGTAATTACCTAACGCTAATTACGCTAAAATGATAATGACGCCGCTTATGCGGAAATACGTTTGTGTTGTGTAGTTCTCTCGCCAAACTATAATTTTACATAGCGGAGAGTCCACCTAATATCCCGTTATCGCCGCAACGACGAGCACTAAAGTCATTAATAATAACAACCAGCGAGAGAGAGAGAGAACGCGGGGGATATCGATTTATTTGCGCCTCGAATTACCGCGCGGGAACTATCCCGCGACTCAATCTTCGCCGATATAACGCTCGTCCTTATTATCGCCGGATAGATTTTCAGTTTCTTTTAATCCGCTTTCCTCCCAGAAGATTTATTTCGTTTTAGATACGGCGCCTAGATATAGATATACCGCTCGGATATGCGGCTGGCGAATGGAGCCGATAGATTTTGATTACGGATACCTTGTCGCATATAAAGAGGTTCGAAGTCTCTCCATCTATTTCTTGATCGCGTAATCTGAAACGCTATTTCCACAAGGATATTTCTGTTATATTTAGTTTGTAATGTAAAATTATACATTTTACATTACATTTCATTCATTTCATTATGTTTTATCAATAGATATTATAATACGAGCTTGGAAAGGATAATCGTCATTTTTTAATACATTTATTTATCGCATGCAAAATTAACAGAAGATATGAAAACTACTAGATTAAGATTATTTATTTAATATACATATGTTAAATATAATTTTCTTTCTACCTCTCTCTCTCTCTCTCTCTCTCTCTCTTTCTCTCTTTCTAAACTTTATCATATTTCCCATCATAATATAATTTTCAAAGCTTAGGAAATTAGAATATTGCAAAAAAAAGGTTAAATAAAATGTATGGAAAAACATTTTTTAAATGTTTCGTCAATAAAGATTATTGAATTACATCTACGGTTACATACCGAATCTTAAGAAGAGTAAATTTCATG
Organism: Temnothorax curvispinosus; assembly: GCF_003070985.1. Taxonomy (NCBI): domain Eukaryota; kingdom Metazoa; phylum Arthropoda; class Insecta; order Hymenoptera; family Formicidae; genus Temnothorax; species Temnothorax curvispinosus. Next base: position 395,199 of record NW_020226580.1, on the reverse strand, counting down.
AAAAATAGTATACGATCGTCTCACACGTGCACATGCGTGTCATTCACTACGAGCATTTTTCAAACCTAGAAAATTTATTCATAGACAATAAATGCATTGTTGTGTAAATCTCATTATTTCGTCATTGCATAATTCGCTGCGATTGAGATGGAGCGTGAGCATCGTCAAACGTCAACTTTACAAAGCCGGCGTGTGAAACTAAAGTATTCAGTATTCAACCGTATTATTAATTAATTTTTTCATCTTCTCTCTCCGCTCTCAGCGGCGAGTTTAATATTTAAGTGGCGGGGGGGGGGGTGCTTTTGTTCCGTCGACGGTAGCGGCGCGCAACTTCAGGCCGCAATCTTCCCTCTCGGGCAGGCAAAAGACGGCAACGAAATTCCCGGTAAGCTGCTTTGGCACGCGTGCTGGAGAGAACTACGGCCACGAAAGTGAAATACACCTGCCGTGCCGCGCGGGCTTTCGCAGATTCGTCCTCAAAAGTGGAGCGAAAGGAACGCGCGGTGGGAAAGAGGAGGGTGGCGGAGGGTCGGCGTTGCGACGCGCGGAAGGGCGCGATTTATGGCGTCTTAAGACTGCCGGTACTTTATGACGACCTTAATGTTTGCACCGTAAATTGGGTGGCTTAGCACAGCGAAGCAGGACGAAAACAGTAAAATGAAGATCCTTCCGTCGTCGTCGAGCCGTGACCGGCATTTCGAGAATAATGATGTCGTTCGAGCGGCGAAAAAATCTTTCCTCCGAGAAGTCGAAGCTACTCTTGCAATTAGTCTATTATTATTTCAAAAGTAATCACATTTTCGAAAGTTTATGACTATCCACCGTCAATTTATTATTATATACATTATAATGTTCCGATATACGATGATAGTAAATATTAATAAACTCATTAAAATAATTATAACTGTCGATTTTATAAATAATGAATAACATACGAATCTCCATTTCTTTCTCTCTGTTCATATCTGTTTATATACATTTTGCAATATCATAGTGATGCAATTTGAAAATGGAAGACAAATATTTTTATATAACAAACATGTTTAGTAGTTGGAAAAATATATCCTTATTATCTTTCCTTATCTCTCGCGTTGTTTCTGCGTGCTTCAAAGAAAACATTTGTTATGTACAACGCATGTTATATTTTCCGCTCTAGTGAACTATCCTCGCAATACGCAAGTATCTCGTTGCAACACTATGCATGGTATATAAATGCTATTACTGTCGAAGCCTGAGATATACGAAAACCTGTTTGACGAAACCTTGCTGTAACGAAACCTGCTTCTGTGGTCGAAATGTGATCAACGGATTCCTCGATTCATGTGAATCGAAGAAACCGAAAATAGCATTTCGAGCTATAAGCCACAAAGAGAAAATTTATTGATGCCTTAGTGAAATACATTTATTTTAGTTAAGAAAAAATGAACCGCAAATCTCGCAAGATCTCTGAAAGATTTTACTGAATTTAGGATCGGGATTTCCAGGACGGTCATGCGTCATTCTCGGCGCCTCAAATTATATAATCGCGTTACCATCAACTTTTCATTAAGGAAATTCCGTAACCTGCATCCGACACTCCGACGTTTTGCATTTAATGGCTAGTTTGGTGCACCTTAGCCGCTCGTATTTAAATTCGCGATTTGACACGGTCACGGTGTTGCGTGGCACACGTGTAATTTCTCACAGCCGCAAGTGCCGCGTATCACGAAGAGTTTAAAACAGATACTCGATACGAAACATAATTTCCAGGTGTCACGCGCGATTGCCGCCATGCCGGGTCACCGAATACCGAAATAAATAATCCATATACATAAGGTTTATTCTTGCTCTCGGGCCGTAACAAAACTCGCGAGAAATCTGAAATCTTCATATTCTAATTTTTACAAGAAATTAATATTATATCATGACTGAGATGAAAAAAGTTTGTTAAATTTTCTGCAAATATTGTTTTCATTTATTTTTGCAATTACATACACATGCAGGCTGCTTGAAAGTGCGTTTTTTATATCTTCAGATTTTAGTTAAAAAAAATTAACACTATAGTATTTAAATACATATATTCACAACTTAGGTCTATTGTCGGTAGTATTAATTTCGCTTATTTTATCACTGTCATTTATGAAACCATTACAAGTCAACCTATGCATGAACATAGATAATATAGGCGCGTGAGCGGTGTACTGACAAGGAAACCGGAAGAAAACACATACGAGGCGAGGCGAGTAGCTCTCATGGTTCAACGAGCACGCTCTCGTTCGGGTTCCACGTAATTGAGACAATAAGTGCCGCTCGATATCCGAGGGTCGCGCTTGGTAGCGCGTTACTTAGCGGCGTTCGCTCAAAAGCGACTTCGCCCTCTTTATGAGCACTCCTAAACTCAAGTGAGAAAACCCTCTCTCAAGAGGCTGTCGACTTATTATTTTCATCCCTTAACGCGCGCGGCAAATATTTACGCAGCGTCGCCGGGACGGGGAACGCGCGCGGAGGGGCTGAAGAGATACCGTGATGATGTCTACCAACGGGATGGAAGAAGCAGAAGACGCGTCGGTTTACGAGGCAGAGATTAGTGTTAACGAGGAGACACCGCGCCGTAAGATAGCCTTGCAAGCGAGAGAATTTCATTTTCGGGCATATAATAATGCGGCGCCATATTCCGGAGCTTATCGGCTTTGTTAGACTTGGGAATTAATTTTCGAAATTATTGATAATGAACTAGCCGGCGCGATTGATCATGATGGAATTTTATGAAAATCAGCAATTTGGTGGAAACGTCGAATTTTCACTGTGTGCTATTTATTTGTACTATATATGCGCATATAGGTTCATTTTAGATTGAAAGAAGAAAAGTTACAATTACGTATCAAAATATATATATTTAAACGATAGGATTTTAATAAGAAATTAAAATGGCAGCGATGTTTAATTAAATAGAATAATTTTCCAACCTGTTAACGTAATTTTATGTAATTTGTTTACCGCGAGCAAACTGACCGCATTATAAGGTATAATAGTTATGTAGCCCAATTTAACCACATATTAGGTGAGGACTAATTACTACCTGCAGGAATAAAAAATAATAAATATTATAATAATGGTATAATAGCTCTTAATTAAAATATCGGATAAATTACATATTAAACGTGTATTATTTTTCATAGGTTTTTGCATCGATTGTTGACTTGAAATCGCGCATTATAATTTCATGAGGTGTTAAAAGAGAACCGTTCTCGTCACACGAGATTGTCGCAAGAACACTCGACTTATTGGCCCATTTATTCGGATTTCGTCGGCGCTCAAAGACATCTAATTCTCCGTATTAACCCGGGAACCACGGCACCGTGAGCGCGCGGATACATACACATCATCAAACATTAAGTAAACAACGGTCTCGAGCGTTGGGGGCTGCGCAAATCGTTCCTGCAGCGTACAGCGTAAGGGGTGGTACAATGGCGGTCCACGTTGCCCGTTTGCGGGCTCGCCGGAATTATTTAACGTAGCCGCGCCCGATGTTCTCACGCTGCGTGTTTCCCTTCGTTACCGTAACTCCACCGAATCGGAGAAAGGGAGCGAGGGTGTTCAAAATTCCATAATCCATAATCTTGAGGAATTTATGCCGCGTCTCTCTCCGCGAGTCTGGCAGCCATTCGCCGTGCCAGACGTCCTCTCGTCTTTGCAGGGAGGATATTAGCGGATCAGAATCGCGCGCGACGATAACGACCTGCCGGCAACGGAAGATCGTCCGAGCGATCCTCGGAAAAATGGAAAATCTAACGCGATATCGGTTTAATGCCCGTACCAAATGGCGTCTCGTCCGTCGTTACTCTCGCCGGCGCGCGGCGCGGCGGGAAGGAGGGGAACGTCCTAAGAGTATAGCACGGGTATAGCACCGAACGGTCGAAACGTTATAGCACGACGGCGCCCGTACACTTTCCAGCGGAGACTTATGCCTTGTGCTGGAAAGTGGTAATTACGTATCAGTAGGTGTCAGGAAACGATGCTATAAACGCGTATGCACGAGGGTGAAACCTCGGAAATCTCTAGACTGATATGTTGGCGTTATGTCCTATCATTATGACGCTCTCACGATTACGGATGCCCCGCGGCGTGTCTCATTTCGGTATAACGCGACTCGAATCGATATCGTTACCTTTTCCAATAACGGGTTATTTCCCTACTGCCTATATTTTTTATTGAAGAGCGGAATTATCCCGGCATGGTAAATTTTTATACCAGGAACGATATTTATAAATGTTTTTAGGATTATAGATCTTTTAGTTTCCCGACGCCGATAATATTACCTTAAATATTCAGAGACATATACTTTATTTATGAGATTTTATAAGAAGGAACGATTGTTTTCATCTACAAAAATAGGAAAAAATGTCACACGATATTGCATTGATTAAAAATAATGAAGATAGAGCGACAACTATGCAGTTAGACAAATTATTGTGGAGATTTCAAGGATTGATTTATAAAAGTATGACATTAAATAAAACACGTCGATGGGTTGAGCGATGCGCAAAGATGTATTGGGATAGATTTTATCGGAAGCAAACAGTAGAACTGAAGATGTTATAAGCACCGACAGCACGAAGATCTAATAAGCGGAAGAACTCGAATGGACGTGAAGACATCTTTAAAGGAATATCGCCGAGGAGAGCGTATTTCAAAGAACGACGATGAATTTACCTTCACGAACGGAAAGTGTTCGAGCTATTTGCAGCGAGACAGAAATAGCTACGAGAGAGCACGTCCTAAAGGTTTGATGCGTGCTCGTTTATGGACCTGTTATTCCGAAACGTTTAGTCACATAAATTTATTTACCCCGCGTACGCGCAAAACTGTTTGCTCGACTTGACACAATAGGCACAACGTGAATGATGAAACACCTCCGACAAAATAACATCCGTGACGCGTAAACACCAATATCGGTTTACTAAAAATAGGTCGAGTCGAGTCGAAAAGCGGCGAAGTAAACCACCCCCGTCGCGAGTACGTGCATCATCCGATCGATGGTATCGCTTTGCCACTGTACTCGAAATCTGAAGAGAACTAATCGCGAAGAAACGACAGCGCGACAGATCAACTCTCCTCTTCCGGCCAGGTGGACTTCGAAACGAAATAAACGGCTACTTAATGGCTACAAGGAATTCAACATTAGCATGAAACAAGAACATTTCTACTCTGTTTCTCACAAATTATGTTATACTTATTATTTTATATTTTATGTGAGAGAGAGAGAGAGAGAGAGAGAAGCGCAAATACTCTGTTAATGAATTTATATTTAAACTCGTACAAATATAGAAAGAGGATGTTTTCTCTCTTACAAAGTAGATCACAGATATTTGCCTCTTAATTGTTCGTATGTATATGTATATGCGCGCGCGTTCCCACATTCCCACGCTGTACAATTATGAGTATAAACTTAGACCTACTTTATTCATATCGAGCTAAATTTAATCTCATAATGAGCGCCTATGTTTAGAATGTTTCAATCTAACTTTAATCTCGCTTATATTCGCGTCAGCCCTTTGAAAACATTCTACGTTCGCGTGTCTGTAAAAAGATGTGTAGGAGTTATGATAACATTTATAAGTTTCAAAGTGAATGTATAAAAAGACGGGATGAGTGCATCATACTGCTATATTTAGAAAAACAGCAATCCTAAAAGCTTCATTTTTAGCACTTACAGCCCTTTTTGCGTCAAGTCCGCGTTCGAACTCGCTGCGGGGTACTCGAGACGGTCGAGAGGAGTATTTTTAAAGAGATATCGGCGTCGTTCAAAGAGGACGGCCGCGATGTTTAGTCGGAGAATGGGCGGTCGGGAATGGATGATGGCGAGGAATCCAGGCGAGGAGAGGGCCGCTTGTGCACACACGGGTTCCGTCTGTGGCGCGCCACTTGTGGGTCGCTCGTGCAAACCCTGGCCCTCGAACCCTACGTATGTACCAGTCGCCCCTCGCCGGCTAGACCTACTCTATATTCCGCTCGACTCGAGCGTTACCGTTACCCCTACCTCGCGGAAGCTCTCGCACCTCGGCACCTGTAACACACCGTCGCTCGAACAACCCCCGGATCCCTCTCCCTTCGTTTCGCCGCGTTGCTTCGTTCCTCTTCAACCGCATCTCCTTCGATCCTCCTTTCCTCCATCCATTCCCGCGATCCTCTCCGATCGTAAGGCGCTCCTTCTTTGCATACCCATTCGGCGCATACGTTACGGAACAGATAGGCGACGGTGAGTCTTATGTAGGGACCGTACTTGCGTTTATCCCGACCGATGTACCGAGATAGAGAAGAGACGTGTGCGGCTGCTCACGCTCGCATCGCTTCCGAATGGATCGGGAGCCGGAGGGAAGCTTGCTTGTTTGCGAAATTGATCCTTGAACAAAGGCGAGCAACGCGGCTCTCGATCGCTCCATTTTTGGGGGCGTTGCGTACGGTATGTTGAAGGATTAGTTGGATGCGGTCGATCGAACGTGGGTCTTGGAGATTCATTAATCTTGGCTCGTTAAACGCCTCGTTTTTCATGGTAAATTAACGGCGATGAAGGATTGTTTTATTTCAAGACGACGCCCGATAGGTATGCAGTTCGTTACGTTGCACGCGGGTATCAACGTATCAAGTTTCACCGAGATCGTTAGAGGGGCGTATACATATGTTCCTGCCGATCTAGGCACCTCTGATCGAGGCACCGACACGTTCTCAAACGTCAATCGACCCGCTTTACACCCCAGCCACACCGCTGTATCACTTAAGGGTTAATACCCATTTATGCGCTGCACTCGCACATGCCTCTTCCGCTGCACTTCCAACGGTATAACATGTGATCTCGCCACTCTGCATCCATAGCGCGGGTTGCTTTCGTCGGACTGTCGAAATGTGTTTTGGAAATCCATTAGGGAGTACGTTACACTGAATAAATTATGCAATTGAGCGGGGCGTTGCCGATGGCGCGGTGCTTCCTCGCGTTAATGCAATTTGTGCATTAAGCACTTAAAGGAATCGAATTGTGTGCGCACTATAAACTTATATTATCATTTCATATCTGGTGGTAAGAATAAATTTGGCTATAAACGTTCAAACATATTTAATAACGGGCGTTATTCTTAGTTATCGTAAATGAATACAAATGAATTAATTAAATCTCTCGGAAACTGTGCCAACCATAATTTATCTCCGGTATATAAATACCTGCATATATTTTGAAAGTAATCAAATAAACGTGCCGTGTTTGATGAATCACAAAATTAGCCTCTATTATTTACAGCTATTTCGTTGGAAATGAAGGTATTTAATTGTAAAACATCTAAAACACTCATCACGCATTGATATACGTGTACTGATGCGATTTTATAGATAATACATTATATGAATTGTTAATGCGCCGCATATATCATTATGGAATTCGAAATAAAAAGAAGTTATTTAATTTGAAACCGATTGATTACGGTAGTTAAATTCACATCTTTAAAAGTAATAATAGACATAAAGCTACTCATATATACGTCTTTTTATTTCTATAAGCGTTTTATTTTCATCTCTAGCTGTTGTTAAAAAAAGTATCTATTATTTATCGATATAAAACTATAAATGCGCTATAATAAGACCGACTTGAAAATTAATCACCACAGATACAGCTCCGCCTCGGGCGATTATCAAAATTTATTTCGAAAATCCATTATAGCGCGCGGTTCACTGCGTCTACGATAAATTATGCAATTACACGGCATTGCCGGAGGCTGCATCAGCGGCGAGCCTAAGGCTCTTAAGGGCTAAGACACAAAATTTATTCATGACCCTTGATTTACCGGCGCGCGGTATTCCATTTTGCAATGATCGATCTCCCGAATTCTAATCAGACCTGTATCATACGCGAAATCGAAGATTACAATGTTATATCATCTTTCAGTTAATTTATTATGCATCTTTATTTGATTACTCGATTTCTTAATTATTATTTGCACTACGCATTTCACTTATATAATATAAGAAATACAATAATATATACAAGATCATAAAAGACTGTAAAATACTGTAACAAATACTATATTGTAAATAGGTAAAGGAGCATAAGCGACTTAGAACTCTTAAAAGCATGTCTGAATAATTTATTCGGTGAAATAGCGGCACATTTGCGATACATAGCGAGGAAAGATTATCTCTACGGCGAAATTCAATGACTGGCGAATCCACCGGATTATCGTTCATAACGCCCACGATGGGGTCGGTCCCTAACTGACCTCGAAAGAAGGGGATGTCACGGGAGCAGTAACGAAGCAGCACGTCATCCTATTCTGTATGTATCCGGCGTGCTGGTGTTAACACCGAGCGGAACCGTCGCCGCACGATTCCAGAATTCGGCGAGGGTCTAATCCCCGCGGGAACAAAGTTCCCTCTTAGTCAGGACCGAAGCGTAATTAACGTCCGTACTACGTGACCAGCCAATCGGCGACTCTCGCGAGTCATAGTTGTCACTGGCGGAATGATTACGCGCGTCGGCCAAGTCGATATCGATCGTCGTAACGCGACGCTCGCCGAGGCTTCGCCTCGTGAATTTACATTGCAAATCGATCGTTAATAAATTGTCGCTCGCGCCATGAGATCGTCGTTGAATTTAGATCGATCATTATAATCGTTGATTGCGGCCCGACCTGAATGAGACCCATGAGGAAAGGAGATACAAATCATTCCTTCGATCGTGAATCGGCGAAGCTGTGCGCGATTCCTTGCAATCAGAATTAAAATTTCTAGAGGACGATCTATGTGGATTTTTTTCATAGAAAAAAAATGCTCTTTCCGCAAAGCAGGTTTGAGCCAAGAAATGTAAGACGGTAGAAGTTACATCTTTTACCACGAGATTATTCGATACGAAATAAAATTGGAGAAGATAAAAATTGAAATTAGTTCAGAACATATATTTTGAAACATAAAATATTTTAGCTATCTTAGAACTCGATTTTAATATTAATAATTTATTCTTTTTAAGGAAATCTAAGTAATCTAAAGTCTTGAAAAATATCTTATTACTTAAGTATGTATAAGCTCTTTTTATTATTTAACTAGAATTGATCTAATATATTACTTTTTGCGGAAAATATATGAAATAATGCGACAGATATTCGCAAGCAGATGTTTCTACCACGATTAAATGTTTCACTTGTCAGTCTCGCTTATCAATCTTCCGTTTCGCGAGAGATGCTATCGATCAGCGCCGAAATCGTATTGATACCAGCCAAAGAGAGGAAAATACAACTTCGTTTCTCGCGAGCTATATTTTTCCGGATGATTCGCACAAACCCACATGGACCTGTCAACCGCATCTCGGGGAGTCAGATAGAGATCGACCGGTGCACCTGGATACCATTCGGTCGCATGATATAACATGATCGCGTGCACGTATGTAGATAGACACGTACTTACGGAGAGTAGAGAGAGAAAGAGAGAGGGATGAAAGAGGACGCGCGGCGTGCGCGGGGAAACGCGGGGAAGAGGAGACTCGAGAACACACAGCCGCATCTTTCCAGCTCCGTGCGACCCGGTTTGCCATCCGCCCTCCAGCTAAATCCAACTCCATTGCGGCCATCCGGAGCCCTCCCGCCTTCATTCGTTCTCTTCGGGAATATCATTGAACGGCTCCAGAAATCTGGAACGCACGCCCGACCCGACCGCCACTCTCCCATCCCTGTCTTCTTCCTCCCCTCGTCCTTTTCTCCATCCAGCCTTTCCATCTCGAATTAAAACGTCGGGATTCATCTCTTTCTTTCCCGTTCTCTCTCGCGCTGTCATGTTTCTCCCGTTCTATCTTATACTTTCATTTTGTCTTCTTCTCGATCGCTGCGCTGGAACTGGAAACGCCTTGACGCGTTGCATTTAAGGAGGCACCTCGTTTCTATCTCCCAGACTCCCAACGTTCTTTTGCTAATGGCCATAAGGTGATACTAAGAAGTTTCTCTCTAGATGTACAGACAAAGTCTGCGAGGAGAGATTGCTCCAGACTGCAGTGCATCTAACCTGACGTTGAGTCGGGCAAATTTTACAGCGCTATTTTTTGATAAAATCCTGGTGCGTGTAAACACTGTAAACATGGCTCTTCACATTTGCCGCAGGTTGAATTTGAGTCAAAAGTTACACGTACACTCTGTTTATTTATTTGATAAAATAGTAGACAAATCCAAAATATATTTACGCAAGGATCATGTTAAATATTCCAGCTTCGTTGCGCGCGTTAACGAGATAGGACATAGCTACGCATCAATTTCACACGCGCGTTCGAAATTTTTATCAAATTATTTTTTCTGGCTACATATTGCAAAGTGTCGCTCTAATATGGATGAAAAGATATGAATAAAACTTTTTGATGGATTGTCGCTCTATTTCAGTATTGTTAGTTTTTATTTCAGTATTAATTAAACTATAATATAATTACCTGTGGTTCGATGATTATCACATTTGTAATTATTGAATTTATTAAAAAAATTACTTTTCTTCGTATCAATTATCAAATGCTATTTATCAAATGCCAATACGCGGAAGCAAATACGTGACATGGATTAAACAAGGATTAAAAATCTGATAATGTGACGTGACGATACTATCGACGATCTATTAATGAAACGTCTGGTGTATCGCGTAGCTCAAACATTCGCTCGATCATGCAGTATCGACATTCGTCACATTTTAATTTTTCGCTTTATCCGCGCTGCTCTTCTTCACACGTCTACCGTCGCGCGAACGCAGATATATATCGCAACAACATAGAAATCCGCTGCCGTTTCCGACACGCGGAAAGGAGAAGGGCAGGTGGGATCTCAATTTTACTCGGATTTGCAACCGCGTGTACGACATCGAGGGAGTTAACGCGCGTCAAAGAACGCGTGCAATCGTTTCCGGCGTTGTCGGTACTACCTGGGAGCGGCACCCCCCGTTCGTTTCTTTCAAGAGAAACGAGTTCTCTCCGTGCCAGGGATACCGAGGGAAAGATGAACGTCTTTCGCCTCTCGCCTCTCACTGGCAGTCTCGTCTCTCCGGAATCGTTAATCCGATGTTTGCGCGGTAGCGAGATTAAAGGAGGCCCCGCAGGATGCCTCTAAGTTCTCACTTTCTCCCGGCGCTAGCAGTACCCCCGGACTCACCGGGAACGGGGGACGGAGCGGGACACCTTCAGGATCGCTAATCGTGTTTAAGAATAAACTTCGCAATCCACCTCGCCACCCTCGCCCTCTCTCGCCTCTCGGGCGCGACATCCGAGCGAGAATACATTAGCATGATTACTTTCGTGCACAATGCAGGCAGCTGCGACATGTACACAAGACTCATCTCTCTCCGACGTCCTCGTCCTCATCCTCGTCGTCGTCGTCGTCGTCGTCGTCGTCGTCGTCAGGGTCGGGGCAATATATCGCCGCGTTTCCTAAGATCGTTTGTTTTGACTGAATAATTCAGTTGCGCTTGACGCACGAAATCTTAACGGAGTGAGGCCAGGTAAGCGAAGCTACGGTTGGCAAGGCGAGGCACGGCGAGCGAAACTCAATAGCGACCTTAATCACATTTCGTTTCCCGTCGCACTAGTGGCTGTTTTTTTCCTCATGTTCGCGGCGAAATTCATTACGCAAATTGCTTTGATGCTCGATGCCGTCACGCTCGCGGATGTCGTGGCAGTAGTAACGCGTGCGTCGCGCAAACCATGTTCTATTTCATATTGTTACTGTAACAATATGAATTTGGAGTATTGTAAAGTAATGCATTGTCTAATGTCGAATATCGCGAGTGGAGATTCTCGGAGACAATTGATCCATTAACGACGAAGAGGAACGATCGAGGGAACATTGATTAAAATAATCTTTATGAGATTGCTGGAATTATATTGTTAAATGCGCAAGATAATATTATTATTTCAAAGGATTCAAAGGAACGATTTTGTCAAATTTATTTTACACAAAACAAATAATAAAATGTTATAATTTCTATCTTCATGAAAAACAAAGTTATCAATTCTGGGCTTTAATAAAAAAAATTCGAGAACAGCGTTCGCGTTCGCGCAATTCGACGTTCTTTTTGATCCCGCAAAGATTCGATCTTCGAGATTCGTTTCCGCAATTTCCAATCTCTACCGTTATTCGCATGCGGTAAAAATGCGTAGTGCAAGACTGGCTGGTCTTCGACTGGATCTTTATGAGACCCTATCGATATCCAACGGTCTCGCCGCGTTCGCCGTCTTCATTCTCGTCGTTCTATCCCGCCAGCGAAGAATCGGCAACCGCCTGGAGCTCGTTTAACGGAAAAATCTCAAAGGCACGGAGAACTTCTGAATGGCTCTTTGATGTTGCCAGTCGGCTGTACGAGCTGGCCCTCTCCCTTCGGGCCTTCTCCACCGCGCCCTCCACCATCTGTCTCCTTTGCTTGTCCGCCCTCGTTCGTCTTTTTTCCTCCCTTTCCTCTTTTTCTTCTGTCTAACGCCTCACCTTTCTTTCGCTTTGACCATTTGCACTTACGTGTATGTGTGCAGCAAAAGTTTCGAGGCTACGGAGCTTTTATTCCCTGCCTGGTCGAACCATTCGGAAGTTCGTGGATAAAGCTCGATAATAAACCTCGGAATCAAAGAGACGAAAATCGAGGCCGGTAAGGAGCAAAAGAACGCGAGGATAAATACAGGCAGGAAAAGGAGCGGCAATCAAGGAAGCAAACGTCAATAGGGGAAACAGGATAAGTACACAGATAATGGTCATGATCTTGATGGGGAGACGCTTAAGGGTTGATCGACATAGTATTCCGAATATAGAAGATAATTTATAAATGAGTTACGCTTGTTGGGTGAAATAATAGTATAAGTCGAATCAGTAAAAATAAAACGTTAAATCAATGTTTTTATTTTTTTCAAGCATGGTTATTGTACTTATTATAGACACATATAAAATTGCAAATTTATGATAATGAAAATTATTTATCTAAGATCTCATTTTATAATTCGGTACACTAGGCACTTAATATGAATATTTCGTAAGGGCTGGATTATAAATGGTCGACGATAAACGGCAATATATTAACCAAAAGAAAAAAAGATGAAGATATTAGGGAAGAGGATCAAATATCGTGAGAAGGCCAGAAAGGAAAGAGTAAAGTAAGAGAGAGACGGAATAACGGAAGGGGAAGATATAGGGAGAAGAGCGTCTTGCGAGAGGGAATTTGGTCGTAAAGCGTGCCAGCCAGCAGCTGAGAATAAATTGGAATGTCGTCGAAGGTAGAGGATAGTAGGGCGAGGTGGAGGATAGGGATGGGCTAGAACCCATTGAGAATGGTGCCCCGGGGAATTGGAACGAGACGGAACGCGGCTCGATGGCTTTGTCCATGTTCCGCAGCGCGCGATATGTTCCGACTGTATTTTCATCCACCCGAGTGATTTTTTTCGGTCCCGTAGAAACGAGAAGAAAGATGCGAATCATCTTCTCCCTCGTGGGAACGTTTAATCGTCCCCGAAGCCGCCGAAATTTATAATCCTGCGAGATAAAGTAGCTCCGCGAGTGGTCGCCGACTAGCTAAGAGTCGAATACCGAATCGTATAACTTTTGAGAGAACTATCGCTAGTCCTTATTACATTGTAATTATATAATCCGCGAATGTATATATTGTGACTATTTATTCAACAAGAAAAGAATTATATGAAACAGTTTAACATATTTCTGGAAATAAATCAAAATATTACACAGATGTCATAGATATGAATTTGGTGCTGCATTTCTCGGCAATAATCTTGATTAATCGATATATAAGATTATTAGAAATTTTTTGCTTAATAATTCATATCACGAAGTCAACGATGCAAAAAGTACCGCGCTACACGTATCGGGTCCATTTGACCTGCATTGTACTTTTTCTTACGCGGGAATATTTATCCTTGGCTTGGCCGTAAATAACGATACGCCGTGCCATTAGCCCTGAATCGCGCGGATGCACAGAATTTACGTATTTCATTGTTAGTACGGCGCAATTTCGCTTTAACGCGCCGCCGCTGCCGGCCACACCGCCAACGGTGATTAAAACTTCGCGATTTACATCCCTAACCCGCGCTGCGCTGCGCGCGTTCCGCCTGTTACCATTAACGCCCACACTAACGATCGCTAACGCCTCTAAATATATTCTTTTAACGTGCTTCATCAATCGCTCTGCTAACGCTTTCGTTTCCGTGAATTATCATTATGAATTATGCGAATTGTGCGAATTTCCACCGTCTTCCTTTGAAGATTTAACCTGTGTCGCGCGTTTCGAATATTACTTGAAACATTAAAGTCCTAGTCTGGCTAATCTGTTTAATTCCCTTCCTCTCTCTCTCTCTTTCTTTCTCTTTCTCCCCCTCTCTTTCTGTCTTAGACTTTTTTCGGCCAAATTAAGATAGAAAGCTGTTTTTGCATAAGTTAATTCCGCGACTTATCACGACTGAACTGTTTAGTTTCGCTTTGCTGTTAAGACATTTGAATCTACGAAATGGCTATTCGCGGAATTGCGAGCTCAGTCTCCCGAGTTAATTCCCGACCTCGAGGAGAGTTGCGTGAATGTTAAAGTCGGCCGCGAATCCGAGCGAGTAATCTACGCGGGATGTACCTGCCGGCAATAACGGCCCATCTTTGTGGTTCTGGAAGAACTAAAGCCGAGGGCAATGGCGGAAATAGACCTCCAGGGGACATAAGTATAACTTTATTTACAAAGCATTCTCCCCCTTAAGACATCAGAATTTTGGAAACAAAAATCAGAGCAAAAATTATTTATTAGTGATACTCATATTCCAATGCTTACAAATTATTCAAAAATAAATAATTACAGAAAAAATTCATAGAATAAATGAATTTGGTTATATTAGAGTCAATATTTTACTTACAAATAAATTTTCCTTTTCTGTATACCACACGTTATAGACACAAAACTACAATCTAGAAAGAGCTATAATAATAAACTGCAATGCTGAGCTTTTCTTAATTATTATTGATGTGATTAAATTTTAGAGACTTAGAATCTTTAATGATTAATGAACGAATAGCAAACGCGATCATTGTCACGACTCCGGAGTCACGCTCGAGCATGATTGTCCGCGTAATGCCATGTCCTCGCCTCTCGTTACTTTTCGCTATTCGCCTGTCAGACCTCGCGCGGCAACATCTTGCAGCTGCCGGTTCTTGGCATTGGACTACTTTCCGCGTTTATTAAGCCCGTGATATATGGCGCTGCCCGGCGAGCGCAGACGAGGTGGACTACCACTACGCGCTCTCGCACGACAGCCGGTGGAAAGCTTCCCATGGGACAAGTTACAGACAGTTCCGCTCCCGTACGCTTCGCGAAAGCACCGGGCATTTAAAGGTACTGCTGATAGCAAGCTCCGCGTTTGAATAATCACGGTAAACCTGCGGGAATACCGAATGGCGCTTCCCGAAATTCTTGGAACCGTTTCGAACTTGTGAATTAAGGTTTCGATAAGACCGAATTCGACGTATCTGACCTCATAAGTGTTACACCATGCCTTTCAAACAATTTCGACAATTTTGAATAGATGTAACAAACTACAATATCCTCCTTTCCTTTTAAAGCTCTAAATACATGATTAATAGTTTCTGAATTATAAACTGCAGTAAATATTGAGATTTTTGTTTATCTTGAGACGAGCATCAAATATTAAAAGCTTGCTATACCTGTTTAATTAAAAATATATTCTATCTAACAGAAATATAATTTAATTTGAATATTGAGAAAACAAAGATGGAAAGAAAGATGAAAGGAGTTACGAACCTTATGCAGCTATATACATTATTATATTAATGAGAAATGTATTAAGATTCCGTCAATAGCATACAAAGCCTTTCCTCAGACATTACACGGCTCATTTTCTTCGCACGCGTTCGCAGCGGAAAAGGAAGCCTTGCAACGTCTCTACTGACTGTTTAATACTACGCCAGTCACGAAACTGCTTTGCAATTATAATCCTTCTCTAGCGAAATTTAAAATCCCCTTGAGCGAGTTCTGCTGTCCCTTACGACCCTCACTTTTCCGTATCTCTTATCTTGCTTTTGCGCCAGTTTGTAGTTTTGTTCTTTAGTTTCAACGTGTCGATATCCTTTTCTCCGAAACTAATGCAGTGCTGGTATTAAAACTCTTCCAAAAGGATCAGTATCGTAATTTTAGCGAAAAAACATGTGTGTTGAAACATTAAAATTAATATTTCAAATAAATTGTGTCACAACAATAGTCAAGACTGGATTAGCAACAATTGTAGCCTACTCTAAAATTGCTTGGTTTTCCCTGTATCTCGGATTGTTTTAAGTGATATCGAGAAATATACTATATATCGAGGAGAACTTGAACTAATTCGTAGTAATTACACCCGTGTCAGTCGCAAAGCACTACCCGTTGATTTAAAATCCCGTCTGTGTTCTCTACCATCTTACATCTGCTAAATTCACGTATGCATCACGAGTTAGGTATAGAATTCCTTTGGATTCCCCAGACGGAAAGAGAGAGAGAGAGAGAGAGAAACGGTGCATAAACAAGAAGAGCTTGTGACGCACGAGCAGAATGCGACGAAACTCCGCAAGACGTCATTAATACGGCAAAAGGTTGCGCTTAGTGTAAATTGTATGGCTGTAGGATGACGTTGCTTTTATATAGGTCAATGATATGAAAAAGGAAACCAAGACAAGAATCCTCTTTCTTTCCGGGAAAAATTTATCGTAATATACTTTTTTCTTTTTTTATCTTTAAATAGATTTATGATCCATAGAAAAGAAGAAATTATATTATTAGTCTTAGAAATATACATGCTTTTTGGCATATAGAATAGAAAAGAATACGCTAATATTTATGCGTATTCTTTTTACAATATCAAATTACTAATGATTCTATCGTTTCCGAGTCACAGGCTGGTATTCATAGTCGGATCTTATATTTAAAACCGTCTTAAATACGATCTTAAGATGTCATGAACCAAATCACAGAGCTGTATTAGCATCTTAAGACGCGGTCTTGAAATAAGACCCGACTATGAATACCGGCCATATAGATGCGATCTGATAGTGTATGACTTATTCAGGGAGAAGATAAAGTTCTCGTACGAACGAAAACTTTAGATCTTAAAAGATGCAGAGGATCCTATTTCTCTTGTTCGTTATTCTTGTTGAACTGACTTCGACTTCCTTGGTATACACGCATCGCAGATAGACAGATAGCGCGCGAGTCTGGAAAGTTCTCTTTCACGATTCCTCGAGATCATCTTGCTAGAAAAAGATATCAAATATGCAGAGGTGCAGTAATCTAAATAGTAATGAACATCAAGTTAAATTGTTCAACTTGACACGTGTGACACGTGTCACGTTAACGATAATTTACAATTTAACCGTAGAAAGCGTAGAAACACGAGCGATATTGGCATATCATATACATTATTTTGGTTAACAAATAAATCAAGCGAACGAACAGTCGCGGAAAGAAACATGCAGCATTTATCGGAAATGAGATAAAATATCTCGAGAATAATGTGCATCAGGATTAATATCTCTCTCTCATGCAACTTAGTAATTAACTTGACAGTTCAATAGAAACAAGTCGCCGGACTTTTTATTCCGCTCTCTATTCCACGAGAGAATTTATTCCAAGAGTATTCGTGAATAATTCGCGCCGCGTTGCCATCGTTTTCTATCGTTTTACTCTCGCGAAGAGCAAACAGACGTCGAGTTCCGTTTTCTGGCAGCATTCAACGAAGTCCACAGAAGACTTCCACCTCGTCGCTCGAAAAACGGAGCGCGTAATAAGAGGAAAGGAAACGCGCGAAAAGGAGGCTCTGTCGTGGGGGATCTCGCGCGGTTTCGTGACTTATTCGCAATTTCGATATATCTCGATGACGGCTGAATGTACCGCGATCGTGACTACCACCTGTAATCTGACGAGGTTGTCTCGTGTTCCTGAGAAATATCAGGCACCGAGCACGCGGCCGATCAATTCAAGATACGTAATATAATACGACGTGATTTCTTCACGCCACGATGAAAATTCTTTTTCTTCTATATCGGATGTTATACTGCGAGGGAAATTGTTAGAATATTAAACTTTTTATGCTATATAGCATTGAAAATCGATTAATATTATTATCAATTAATTAACGCTTATATCTATTTAGACGAAGTATTAATGAAATTGTTTCATACATAATAACTCACAAATAGAAAAATTAATTAAATACGAGTAAAAAAATAAAAAATACGATAAAACTTTGTTCGCTATAACGCGCATTTTCTAACGTCAATCAACAACGTAGAAGTAATTAAATATCGAGAATTTCAATTTCATGCTCGATGTACATGGCGTTCAGTTTCGCAACTATACATCGTATCGAAAAAAAAGCAAAATTTTGATTGCTTTGATACTTTATGACGGTAAATGACAGATTTTTGCTGAAGACCGACCGTGTTCGATATGACTTCGATGATTTCTCTTTATTTGATTGAAACGCAAAGGAAACACAAAGTGTTGC
Organism: Temnothorax curvispinosus; assembly: GCF_003070985.1. Taxonomy (NCBI): domain Eukaryota; kingdom Metazoa; phylum Arthropoda; class Insecta; order Hymenoptera; family Formicidae; genus Temnothorax; species Temnothorax curvispinosus. Next base: position 376,694 of record NW_020226580.1, on the reverse strand, counting down.
ACACAATAGGCGATATACGATAGTCAAATATCGCACTGGCGAAATTTTACTCTTCTCTCCTCCTCTTTTTCGCTCGGTATCTCGGTATTTTATTTTACACTCGCGGCAACGTTTAATTTCCTTCGCCCACGCAAATTCGTTGTGTCGGAAAATTTAGTGGCAGTAGTAGTCACCGGCGTCTCTCCGCCGCCCCGCTTCCCGCTCGCAAGCTCGCGTGACACGATGTAAACATTGAAATTTCCTATGCTCCGATACACAAGGCCGACCGGTTAATCAGCCGTACGGGCGATTTTCCGACGAACGGCGCGGAAGAGAACGCGTGCCTGCGCGGTCAATTTGTAACGATGGGATTTAACTTCGAAAGCCACGGGATAAAAAGCACATTGATAATATAACTTTTCCACCGGTAGTGTAAATTCGCAGTCGTAAAGCGAAGCGAGTCGTTAACGGAGACAGAAGTTTGCGGAATATCGATAATACAAAGATTGTAATTACTTGAAAATAAAAAATAATTAGATTATAGATTATAGATATATCTTACATATTGCCTGATGAAATGTAATCGACATCAGGATAAATGAATTTATGACGCTTGCTGTTCTTGTAGTTTTTCATGGAGTTCGGCTTAATCGAATAATATTCTTTACTTATTTAAATTAACGTTTTGCTGAAAATTTCACGTACCGCGGTTCGAACACGTTTCGGTTATCCTTTGGCCAAGAGACATCATTCGCGAACAGTGTATTTCGGTAACTAACCCGCGAGAAACTCCTTGAGCACATTCGACGTCGAAAAGCGTCATCGACATCGTCGTCGTCGTCGTCATAATTCAGTTTACGGAACAAGCACGGCGTAACTCGCGCGACATAAAATAACTTTCCGCGCTCTCGCGAAATAGGCTAAAGCGAGTTAGGGGATGCGGGAGAACGGAACGGGAGTGACGGCCCCATCGAGAGTTGGTTTACCTGCGGATGGATTACGCGTAGGTCGCGACCGTCCAGAGGTCCGTCCGAGAAAACGAATTCCAACTCGCGCGAAAAGTCCTCCTCCACGCTCGCATCTCCCCGAGAATATCGTTAAAATGTAAGGCCCCGACGCGTGAGCGCGTCAGGGCGACAAATGTGCAAGTTTCGAAACTGAGTTTCGAGAGCCACCCCCCGATGGTGCGAAAACGTGCAAGGGTGGAAGCGTAGCACCGCCGCCGGCGGCGGTTCGCGAGGACGGTGGACAAGGTGGAGAGCGAGGAGAGTTAGGGTGAAGGGTCGAGGCACGAAGGGGGTGCGCCGAATGGAGGAAGGAGGACGGAGGGAAGATGGAGGGGGCAAAGGGAAACTACCCCAAAACCCGCTATCTCGATTGGACACCTTGGGGGTGCGCGTCGGTAGTCGTGGTGGAAGCGAAGGGGCACCCCCACGAGGTGCTAATGTCTGGCAGCTTAAATCAACCCCCTCTCGTTTCCACCCTCCCCTCTCCGCCATCGCCGCCAACCGCCATCGTCGTCGAAAGCCCCGAGGCGTGGGAAAAACTTTCTCGGTGTTGGGTGGGTAGAGGGCGAGGGGTAGAGCCGTGTCCTGCTCTTTTCGCGAAGAATCGCGGTGTCCTTATTTCTCCACTCGTGAAACCCTCTGCTACTGCCCTCCGACTCCTACTATAATTCCAGGGTCGGTGCATAAGAACCGCGGAAACAAGGATCCGTTTTCGCCAACGAGGGGAGAAGGGATAAGTGCCGGCAGAAGAAGCGCATCGCCCAGCATTAATTAATTCAAACTGCTTTTCCGGCTTCGACGTTTAATACGTGTTTAACGTTTGCATAATTAATCGGCTGACGTTCGGACGATAGTCTATTCAGATAGACCTCGGTAAATGCGAAAAGTCCGACTGCAAAACATAAAAAAAACAGCCTTAATTTCCTATTCCTTTCCCGGTCTAGATCGTAACCGGAGTCGGCAAAGATTGCATTTTTATAATTCTCTTCGGCAACGACTTGTCCCTTCAGCCGGAAAGAGCTGGTATTCGAGTCTTCGAAAGTTCACGAAAGATTCGCGTAAAACTTTCTTTATTCGCGACGAATTTTATACGGCTCTCTATGACGCGAAACCCTCGAAAGTTGGAGCATTGTTGCTAACGTCGAACGCGCTCGTGAACCGATTCATATCGGTAGTCATTGATATTCATATCCCTGATTTGTTAAATCCTGCACGGTATATAATATCCGCTAATAATATTCGCCGGCGGAGATACGAAGACGAGAATACATACTCCGAGATCTTCCATATAAAATTCACGTTCTGGCCTCAGGCAGTAACGGAGTTTAATAAAAACTGTTCGCTAACTATGAGCCATTGAAGTCGTTTCGTGAAAAACGACGTCGAGTATCTCGCAGGAACGTAGAGGCGTGCAGGAATTAGGTATACCCCGTGTATACACGGATGTATATATCTGTATATACGTACATATAGACGCGTATACGTGTTCGGATGAACCATGATGGCAGAGATACTCTCTTTCTCTCTCTCTCTCTCCTCCTTCGTCCGGTATGGCGAAGAGCTATTTATCTTCGCTTTACGAAGCTCCAAGGGAAAAATGGCGCAGCTTTGTAACTGGCAGAGGGATGTTCGCGAATCGGGGCAATTTCGTCGCAGCCAGTGTAACGACAGTCACGTTCTAGGACGAGGACGGAGAGACGCTCACGGCAAACAAAGTAATCTCGCCTAGATTCGACCGTTTCGTATATGAAAGAGACACAAACGTGCCATAATGTTGCCATGCTGAGGCACTTTGATGCCGGTCTACGTCGTTCGCCCGGCAATTTTATTTGGCCCGAGCGATCCGAGTGCGTTTGTAAAGGGATTTGCGTCGAAATCTCGTTGGGACGGATTGTTAGCCAAAGAAGAGATGCAAGCTCCAGCAGCTCGGCTCCGAGGTTACGGCGCAAATTTCAAGATTCACGGAATGTTAAAACTTCTTGCAGGTCCCATCGTCTTGTGCTATTCTTGCAAGCTTATTAATTAACATTTACCATAAATCCTTTTCCTTTGTAGTAAACATGTAAACGTTCAAATTTTGGCCAAACTAACTGTGAAATGCATCACGGGATTGTTAAAATAACACTGAATAAGAAATATCGCACATAAAAATACTAAGTTCTTTTGAGTAATATTAATTCTTTTGAGTAGATAAGACGATCTTATATCAATAATGTTATTTCGTACAATTTTATTCAACTGATACGAAATATTTCAAAAAGAAGTCGACATGCCATTGCTAATGGCGATTCGCTGTTACGGAGAATAAATCTTTTAAACATGCCGACATTGATTATTATTATCGATTGCACGATAGAACGGCAGCAAAGAATATACATTACAAACGGTAATGAAAACGCGTTCGTCTTCGTCATCGCGTCGCAGATCACGGGGATAAATGAACACAGAGGCATAATGGGCAGGTACACAATAGCGTACAATCGGTCAATGGCTATAGAATATCTGCTATAGCGCACAAGTGGGAAGACCCGCGTAAAAAGGACAATAGGGCGTGTTATCGAAGCAAAAAGGAACTCGAGGCTCGAGAAGTGAAAGGAGTAACGAGCGCGAGTCGCGAATTAACGGTGAAATAACAAGCTGACGAGAGACGCGACACGACTCCGACGAGTCGCTCTTTTGTTCTTCACGAGCTTCGCTCGTCCGACTGTATCCGTATCTGGATACCAACGGGATGAATGAACGAGGGGCCGTGGAGTGAAATCTGTAAGGAAAGATCGGAATGTAAATGTCGCGCGCGATTACGAGCAATTGGAAGCCAGCCGATGGATCAAGACGTTTGGACGATTGATGGTTAACGGCGATGCTCCTGAAGCGATCGGCCATAAAGATTAATGTCGCGGACGCGGTCGTCGTATGCGAAGCCATCGATATCGAAGATAACGGAACGTTTCCCGCTTCGCGGTCGGCTGGCAAATAAATGCGCGGGGAAGTTCAATTTGAATCCTGCGTCTCGTGCACGATCGAGTGTAACGATACTCGTGAACCAAATGTCTGACTGTAGCGATCGGTTTCTACTTCGGCTGATTTTTGATGGAAATTTATCCCTTTTCTCTCCTACAATCAAGTTATTTTATTATTTTTCTCTTCATATATTATTTTACTCTAAACAGATTTATATGGTAAATAATTATTTAATCAAATGTTGTTTAATATTAATTATGGGCGTCGTTTATTGTAATTATATTTCCGTCTGAACCGACTACGTCGGTCCGTTTCTACTTCGTTTTCACTATAAGAGGATTCCACGCGTGTTGAACTTTACTTTTACATAATATGTATTTTTCGTGCGGTGCATAACATGGCTATAGGATAGAAATGATTTAATTCAATCTCACGCGTATTATACTTTCTGCCGCGCATTCTCGTTCATGAGCTTCCCAACGACAGCGTCATTTGTTCCAAGCAGGATCGAAGTTCCACCCCCGCCCTTATCCTCTTCTTTCCTCTCCATTCTTCTTTGTTTTCGCCTTCCTTCTTCATTCGATGCCCCGACAAAACTTTTCTACCCGTGATATATCGCGTTACGAATGGGGTGCCACGGGGACTATATTCCCGAGTAGCTGTTACCCCGTTAGCTTCTTCGCCGTGGCCCGCCCACGCGATTTATCTTTCGCGGCTGCGAGATTCCAGTCCACTCTCCTTCTTTCTCGCCCCCTCGCTCTTCTTCTCGCCGGCTTCCGTGCAACGTTCCGCTGCAGCCAGCGGCACAGTTGTATCATTCGTGCAGCGAAGCCCTTCCTCGATCAGCTTTCGAGGTTGACGTCTCTTCCGGGCATATTTTCGTTACGAGCCCGCGAACCGCATCGGTTCGAATCTTCCTCGGAAGCGGTTCAAGTCAATTTACGATAGTATCCGCGATTGCTTGAGTCGACGTTTCTGCTCCAATTTAAGCCGAATCTCGGATTATCCCACCGAGAGAGACCTCGATTATCTCCGGTATTATACCGCCGCGCATTTCAGTCGGATTATCGATTCGACGAGTCGACAACATGTTTCGCGTGTCTGCCCTGTGGCATTAACCATTAATTATTTATTAATTCCTTGACAGCTCTGCATGCGTTAATCTAGTCTAGTTGCTCTCTGTCTCTCTCTCTTTTCTCTCTCTCTCTCTCTCTCTCTCATTATATTGTATATTTCAAGTCCAAAATTAGTCGGAATCGTATTTGTACAACAGGTGGAAAGAGCATAATTGGCCAAGGTCGCAGATATTTCTATATATGCTCTCACCGATTAACGCCAGATTCCCAGTGGAACATTAATCTTTCATTAATAACACATTCATGAATGATACTGCTGCAAATTGCCGAATTTATTTTAGGTGTCAATTATTATGTCGAAAAATTACATTGATATAAAGTTACAGGTCTGTCTCCACACTTGTCAAATCTCTCTATATCTTTTTAAGAACAATAATCAAATCGTCCATTATTTATTTCTATTTATATCTTCTTCAAGCGATCTCTATAAGCATCAATAGTATCCCGAAATATGAGTATATTCCGTATATATATATATATATATAGATAACACTCGTATATCTGTCACGCGAGACTGATTCATGAGAATCAGCAGCGAGTTATTCGGATTTGTACGTACTTCGAACGCGTAAATCTAGCTTTAACAATGAGCACCAGTTACGTATCAGCTAAGTTTTGAACGAGCCAGCGAGCCGCGACAAAATGATCGCCGCTATCATTCCCGCCCCGTTTCCAACGACGTCGATCGCCGCTCTGGTGCACGACCGTTAAAAAAGCTAGCGGCCTATCTTTCCATTAACCCGTTTCTTCCGCACGGCGTGTCACATTGCGAGCGGGTATCTGCGGCATGCGAGGAAAAAATATAACGACGTTGGAACGTGGCATTCGCGATTGTAATAGCGATATACACACGAGGCGCGAGGGACACACAAACGAGTACACTCGTACGGTGACGAGCGTTTGCGGAACTTTCTCTGAAGCATGCATGAACAAGTAGAATTTTTTATTAGAGTCAGTACATTTACGCGTTTTTATGCTCGCCTGGAAGAAACTGATTAATCTGATTATAATTAATCAGTTTTTATGGGAAGCAGCAATTCTTAATATTTTAAATGGAAAATACATTTTTTCGAAGTGTTCAAAGGTATATTTGAAGTATTTATATGAGATAAATTATGCATTGTTTTGGCTATTTCAATAACTGTATCATTCCATAATTAGTTTTACCCGATAATATTTAATTTGGATGAGTGGAAGACTTTCTTTAATTTGACTGCGTTGTTTTATCAATTTTCTTTCATTGAGCATAAAAAATCATTAATGCAACATCATCAAATTTATTAAAGAATTATAGATGATTTCTTCCTGACTTGCTCTATGCGTTCTTGCTTGATTTCTTTCTATTAATTTGAAAAGGCAGGGAAATAAGCTGCAATTCTTTACGTACCCTTAGATGCGTAGACACCTCGTGTAGACGCTCCGGTCTACAATGTCACTGCGGCGCGTGCATTCACCCAGTGGATTTGACGTCACGCTTGGCGTGGAGAAGCTATCGGGTGTCTGCGGCTATTACCACGCCGACCATTAGTAACGCGATAACCCGAGGAAAGGAGGATCGACGAAGCGGCGGGTAGCTCCCTCGAGGCGGTGTATCGAGATATAGTCAAGCCTTACGTTCTACTCCGATGCGGCGTCGGCATATATCGGAATCGGGCCTGATAGGATGACGTTATTCGAAGCGTGGGTATATCTCCAATGCTGAAACTTCCGACCCGACTTTACGCAATTAGAGCGAACCCCGAAGCGCCAGATCGTCTGCTTGCTTCCTTTATCGCTCCGATCATATTCGGGTCTGTAAGTCAAACCGATGTGATCAATTAGTCGAAACGATGAGATATATCTGTTTGAAAAATGACATTATTATTCTCGCGAGAGAATACGAGCATAAACGACTTTAATTTTCTGTTACTCTCATAAAGTGATACATCTGTAATTAGTACACTCCTTTGTGATCACAAGAGAAAACGGTTTTATACTCTATAAAATATTGAAGCCGAAATGAAAAGACAATTTGTTAAAATTAATGGTAAGACGCAACTAAGCATTAATTGTACATTGAGAGAAAAGAAAACCTGGCACGGAAACTTTCACAGCCCGCTTTCTTCAGATTCGCATCACATTGCAATCGCGATACATAAATCTCTCGCGTTCGCTATTGGAAGTCGGGCGAAGTAGTTCCGTACTTTAAGATCGGTTTATTTATCGTGCGATCTCTCTCTCTCTCGGGTGCGCGGGTGCGCTCTCCCAGCGTTCCGCTTAAAAATAGCTTACTACAGTGCGTCTGCTGATTTATTCGCGGCGGTGTAATTCAGGGATACTTCCGCGTCGGTAACGATGAAAATGTTCGCAAGAATGGCTGCGCATCGAGCCGTAAGTCGCGCGGCGCAGCAGCAAGTATTACGGTCCAACTCGCATTATTTCGTAGGCGGCGACCTCGCCGTGTGCAACACGGGGTGGACGGCCTTTTGGCAATAAAAATACTTGGCCCGTATCCAGCCTCGTTTATTGCCGGAATTTTCTTCCTTCTCCGTACGCGGTCGACCGTCCGGCCCGGCCTGGCCCGGCCCGGCTCGTGCGTCGCATTCATACGCTGCAGGTACATCAGCCGGATGTTGAGCCCGAGAAAGATCGATCAGAAGAACAACACTCGTACGTGGGGCAATAACATGTTAAGCCACTCGAGGTAAATACAGCCCGCCCGCTCGCGCCGGATTAACGAAAAATGTTTTAGGAATAGGTTTGGCATGTTGAAACTCTCTGTATGCTTGTGTATGTGTATGTGTGTGTGCCATCATGGTTCATTATAATTTCAACTCTAAATTATAATTGATAATTAGAAAAATCGCTTGGATTAACGACGTTATTTGCAATTTAAAATTAGAAGAATCTCTATTTTCGTAAAATCGTTCCAGATAAAAAAAAGTTAGAAAACTAAAATAGTCTTTGCATATTAGAGTTTGGTGTGAACACAGTGAGCTATTTAAAAAATCGTCAAAATTTAGGTGGCGTAAAATAGTATTACTTGTTGCAAAATTCGCACGCGTATAAATTCTCGTTATTTCCTTAATTATGCACATTGGCCAACGAACGCCAAGATCGATAAGTTGCAGCCGCATTGTCCTATATACACGTATATAAACGTACGGGGAATTTACATAAAACTGGCAAGAGAGTAACTAAGCGCGCGCACATAAGTGAAAAATAGCGCCGCTCGCCCCGGCATTTCCTATGCGACATCCTTTTCGAAATTGAGTCGGTCAGATAAATAAGAGATTGCGCGATTTTAACTGCGATGCCTATCATTACTGCCGTTTAAGTTACGCCCGCGCCGGAACGCGCCATCTCGGCCCGTAATTGCTATTCCCAAAGATTAATGTAAACAATTTCTTTTGCTGTAAAATGCAATTCTATAGGGTCACACAGGTATTTTATTTTCGCGGCGACGATAACGATTGTGAGATAGGGTCGGCCGCGGTGTTATAAACCTAGCTAACGTACTCATATATTTACGTGTACATGATCATAAAAGGCTCAACAAATTTCATTTCCTGATCCCTAAGTCAAGCAGAACCGCTATCGGGTAAATTTCTGGGAAGTGCACGTGTGTGGGAAGTGTGTGTAGCGCCTCATCTGTTCGCGAGCCCCATTGCGTTTTTACCTCTCGTCCTTATCATTGCACCGGTCTGCATTTCCGTCGTCGGACCGCAAGCAACTATGCGATTGTTAAAAAAGCAAACAAACGCGCAGTTTCTCGTCTCGGTCGCTCGTCGCGATGTTTTCCGAGGTCTTTCCGTGTAAGAACGTGTACATATAACGCGACGGTGGGTACCAGCCGCTGGTGTAGCGGAGAATGTTAGGTGCACGTGCGTTTTATTTCTCTCCACTCTACTGGTATTAAATAACGCGGAACACATTACACCGATAACGCGATACGAAATTAAGCGGGGAGAAGATGAAACAAAGAGCGCTACATCGTTGTCCTACTTGGAATATTTTTTCATATGCACTATCCGTTTTAACAACATTTATTTAAATATCTGTGGATTTGAAGCTAATTGTAAGAATGACATGACGCATTGCGCGACAAAAATAAAGCGAACGTGATATATTTTTGCGACAAATCTTACTTTTGATTTCAGTTCAGTAAATGGTTATGTAATCTATATATAGATATATGCACGTGTAAACTATCTGCGTTGAAAGTGGTATAAATCAGATTTTGAAAATCTCATTAAAGCGAATGCATTTACCTCCCGCAGTCGAATTTAACGGATTATGTTGATCTTCATTGAATAAAATATCGAAATATCGATGACTTTCCAGATTCCAAGTGATCGAAATGAAATTGTATTTGCGCAAACGAGACGTCTAGAATGTAATTAAATACAACGAAGCCTTTTAATTATTTGATCAAGTTTGCAGAGGAAGCTTTATATTTTCAAAGTTTTAGTTCCAATACTTAGAACCGCCGAGGTACTTAATATCAATTACTAAGAAAATGCAATAAGTAACGGCGTGCAATTTTCTCCAAGTAGAAATAAACTAGAATCTTTCGCAAGTGGATCAGAGAGTGGAAAGTGTGGATCAGAGATCCTGGAAAATAGATATGTCGCATAAAACGGATTCAGCGAGAAATCGATCTCCGCGCGCGAGACTCTCTCGCGCGTCTCGCTTTTTGCGAGGAAAGAGCGCGCGAGAGTTCTTATCAATTAAAACCGGCACGGGATATCTGTTTTTCGAAACGGCCGCGGGACAGGTCTTTTGATGTCTCCCATAGCCGCGCCATTTATTCGTTCCGCGTTCGCAGAATCGGGTGACAATGGCGGATGACGACTGCAGGCGCAACCCGACAGCGACACTTTCCCTCCCGCGCCGCGTCGAGATAAACCAAGCCCGGCCGTCCGGCGTGACTGACAGAATTAATTAAACCTAAAGGCAACAGCATCGGCGTCGACTTTTTGCGATTATTCTCACCGTCCATTTTTCCCATTCGTCGCGACGTAGCGAGAATGACGGCTGCAACGCGCTGCAGGTCGATTATCAAAGCAATGCGGTCAGATTGGTACAGTAGCTACGATGGTAATAAATGCGCCTGTAAGACGATTCATCAATTTCATTGTCAGTTCAGTCCTGATTTTCCCTTTAACTTATTATTTTAATATCTATGTTATTATTATGCTCGCTATTATTAATACTGCCGTTATTATGACTACGTAGTTACTTTTTTCTTTTACAAAGCATTTATTGAACAATATCTCTCCAGATTCTTAAATCTATCTTCACTGATAAAGACTTTTATAGAAGATTGCATTCGCGATATCAATTTTATCTTTTTTAATGACGATTATCATCGTTCACCCCTTTTACCTCTTGTGCTCTTCTCTTGGATCTCTGCCTCGTTTTCGTCTTCCTGATGCCTTGTCTCTTCGCAAAGACAGAATTTCGCCTGGCTGCACCGAGGTAATTCGTTCGACTGCTTATATTTGCGGAATTTATTGTCATTTGGTCCGTACGTTACGCGGCGCACCGACCAGTCCGCGAAGGGGCTTGTTTGCGACGTCGAGTGCTATCCCGGGGATAGTTGAAGGGGTCCGACCATTGTGCGGCCGCGATTCCGTGTGCGCCACACCGCTATCCGCTTTCCGCTTTCGAGCATACATACACAAAGACGCACGTGCGCATACACACACATACAGGGGATGCAACCAACCTTCCCTCTCTTCGTCGTAGCAACCACCGAGTTTGCGGTTGCCGTCTATCGACGACCTACCCTACCCACACACACACACACACACACAACACATACACACACATACACACACACGCGTGCACACGTGTCCGCGCTTCTCTCTTTCAACCGTCCACGACCCGGGGAGAACTTCCAAGCACAGACACCACAACGGCGAATATCGAGTTCGCATTGACTTCGCGCGAGCATGTCGGGAGGTCGATTAGACTTGTTTGGTATCCGCGGAACTTCACTGGCGGCTACGAAGGTAAATTAGACGCGCGCCAGCGCCTATTCTCGCGCACGCGAGCGGCTTTTTATTCGCTCGCGGTGTGAATGTAGATAGTGAATGTAGCTCTTTTGTGGCTCTGGCAGAGCTTGAATACATGAGAAATGGAATGGTATAAATCCTGCGCGTAATGAAAATAAATTATAAGTTATTACAAATAATTCTAGTCCTCGAAAAGTATAATAGCTTCAGAGAACTGGCGTATTTGGAACGGCTACGTATAAAAAGAGTATATATTACAAAGCAGAGAATTATATAAAATAATAATCTAAAAAGAAAGAAAAATATTAAGTAAAATAGGCCATGATAAAACTATAGAATTAAGAATTAGAGAACTTTTTTTTTTATATAACTGCAAAAAGTTGTGCAGCAAAATTAAACCGCTGTTTATCTGATGTATGCATCAAATTCGGCATTACCGAATCAGTAATTTTGCAACATAAGCGAATCGATAACGCGTATGTGGAAGGTTTGTGACGTTTTGTCAATAGTATTAAATTCTCTTTCGGTAATTACGGCGCTAATCACGAATTTAGAGCGATTGGCAGATTAATTAACGTTTCAACTTAAGAATGAAGTTATTCGCAGTAATATTGTATAAATGCAATTTAATTAAGCGGGATCATAAGCTTTTAAAAGTGAAAGTGATTCTTATTTTTACTTCAATTTTTAATTAAAAGATTTGCATAACTGAAATACGTGCGCGGTGAAAGATGATCTTCAAAATTAATTTGACCGTATAATCGACAAATCCTGTTTTGCTTTCATTAAATCCGCGCCAACATGCATCCTTGACGGTTAATGAATATTCGAAAAAAAAAAAGACTTTCAACTGCAATTCCAGGAGGTTCACATTGCACAACGTATCGCGCACGTTAGCGTCAGCGGGTTTCGCGTGTATGATGAAACCACGACCGAACGAGCCAATCCATCATAGAGTCAGCTATCATTACGCGGTGACACCTAGTATAAGCGCACGCGGATTTTCCCGTTCTCCCCCGTGCCTATCTCTACCTCTACACCCAGATCCACGTAGATTGGATCTAATTCCATTAACGAGGGCGTTCGGACGTTAACGATCCGCGGCCGGCGGCGCGCGAGAGCATGAAATCCGATCCGGAGTCACGCCCGTCCCGGAATTCTTATCCCGGGCGGGATTTATGTGCCGTCCCGACGACGAAGACGGGAAACACTTTCCGTGCCGATCGTCACGGGATCGCTCGGGGGTGGCAGGATCCTCGTACGAAGCGTCGGGCAGGTTGCGGCGGGAATCTAAATTGAATTTTTCCGTTTCATTTGACGATAAACCCGCCGCGTCGCGTTAAACAAACGCGACCGGCAAACGGCTGCCGCTCTATCGCGCGGGTCACTCCACTCACTCCGTATCGGCTATATAAAGTGGCTGCATTTCGTGTAACGCGAATAAGCAGAATTACCCTTAAAAAACAAAATCTCAATAAGACCTACCTATATATTTTGCGATCAGTAAAAATCCAATGTTTTTTCCGACGTTTTCAATATAAAAATGTTATAAAATTATTTTATCGAATTTTTTTTTATTTTCCAAATATAAAGAACTCTGTATACTCTGATAATTTATTTGCTTTAAACGTTGTTGTTGTAATGCTACGTATATGTATATAGTATTACGGAATTAAATGATTTTGCTTATTTATCTATTAATTGAATAAATATAATATTGTATCACATCAAAATAATTTTATCGATCGATTTAAGACAAATAAGAAATTAAAGCGAAAATGTACAAGTCATGTTTTAGCCATAAATTGCGATTTTATTATATTTTGGTACAATTCGCCACGTTTTACTATATACATCGCAAACTGCGTACGTTTGTTTATGTACGTTTACGAAGCGTAAGGCTTGAACGTGCAGCGCGAAAATTGGCCTGCTGGATCTCGCTTTTCACGCCTCTCTCTCGGGAAATGAAATGTTAGTGCACGGTCACCCGATTTACGACGAACGAAAACGGTCTCTTTGCAAATGGCAATGGTGCGAATTTCTATTTAATTGTTCGAGCGGTAAAACTGGATCGATCGCATTTCCTTTATTATTCAATTAAATTTCACGTGATATTTTCGAACGCGGCGGTAAAAGCATGGTAATCCCAGCGGTTTATACGCGGGTCGCAAAATGCGGAACATAATTGCTTTTTCTTCAGAGGATTCGTAATTTCCCGGATCTTTATATTCCAGTTCCATTAGCCGTCTGATCTAGATTCTTATAGCCATACTCTCCATTGTTGCTGGGTGCTCTTTCATTGAACATAATATGTAATGTGTATTATCTTTTGCTCTTAAAACTATTAAATATTCGGAAAAGCATAAGGACTAGGAAGTCTTGCAGATGCCCTTTTCTTCGCGATATTCATAAAGTTTTATCTTTCAATTTCCTTATTTTCTTAACCTACTTTTCACATGTCTTCTTAATGTCGTATCTATCTATCTAACTGGCATTGCTTCAGCTTTTATCTAATATCCTTTTATATATTCTATGTAAAAATATTATTCCTAAAATTATTGTTTAATATTTTAAAAGCTGGTGAAGAACTCGACATATATAGTAAATTGATAATTTGTATAGCAACATATAGAAATACGTTTCATATAAAATAAAAAATATATATTATTTTATATTTTATATTTTAAAACTCTATACAGTCCACATTTACGGATCATATTTCAATGGTATCTCGTGTTTTATATTTAATAAAAGATATTTTTACGGTATTGTGTCTTGTCCTGCTAACAATTGTAAAAAAAAAACTGTCATGCAAGCCACACCGAAGTTATTATTACGCGAATGAATTTTAGGACACGTGCGCGGGAGTATGTTATGATCGATTACAAGATCACTATGCGCCGCGCGGATATTAACGTAACTGCTACATACATTACGTAAGTGTCACCTGTGCGTCCCACTAGTCAGTCTTGGATAATTATTACGAACGTTCGATCAACATCGGACAGGAGCGACGCATCGATCAATGTTATCAAGGTAACTCTATTGCTAACAGAATTGTTGCTCGACGATTATCGCACCTGTGCTATTGGACACTCGATACTGTGAACCTATTACGACTTGATGCGGTATGCAGCTAATTATCGTCTCGCAAGCTATTATCACACGACACAGCATCCGCCGATTATGTCTATTTGTTACCAATGTGTCACAATCGTTTTACATCACTATCGCAGTATAACGAGATATACATAACTGAACACTTGGAACACTTCCAATAAAATAACTTTATAATCGTCTTAGATTTACCACTGTTTTCCTTTACATATAGAAATTACATAAAATTACACGAGGTGTCTTTCAAGTATAAACAATCAAATCTGAGTAAATTTATATGCAACAATAATATTTTATATAAAATTAATATATCTTTAAGATTTATACAACATGTATTTAATATACAAAATTTTTATCTTTTGAGATAGTCTATATTTATGATATATGTATATAGCGGTTTTTAAGATGAAAAAAGCTTCTTCAAGATAGCTTTCAACGATCGATCGATCATACATCGTCGCGTCATATATCGCGTATAAGCCGATTTTTGGGGAAGTTTGCATATCAAACCTTATCGTACGATAATTCAAGACGAGAGAATAACAGAGATTCGTCGGGGTGAAACTCTCGCGAGGGCCGGGCGGAATTGGAGGCGAATTATGCGACGGGTTCTGGACGGAATCTAAAATCGAGCGGAGCGCGATGTCTCGTTGCTATTCAAGGAAACCTCTCGGATATTCACCCGGTCCCCAAAATGGTGCGGAGCGAACGAGGAGGAGCGAAGGGAGAGAGACGAGAGTTGCAGTTTTTCCAAGCTTGAGAGAAAGTTTGCCCAATTAAACGGGACTCAATGTTTACCGCTCGTTCCTCTTATCGTCGTCGAATCGACGACAAGGGCTGAAAGTAGAAATAAGGGAAACACGTCTCGCACATTCTTTCACCGCCCACCCTCCCGTACCCTCTTCCGAAGCATACAGCCCCCGTTCCCTGCGCTCGACTTCGAGGTGGAATCGATCTCTTCGCGAAGCCGCCATTTATTTTCTTTCCCTCGTTTCTATTGGTAGCGCTTTGAAGGATGTACATCTTTTACATTATTTGACTGGGGGGGAAGGATTACGCCGGGCAGATATTTCACCGTTGCCTCCTATAAGTGGAGACTATATCGACTGCGGGCGGAATTGTATTTGATCGATCGTCGATTTGCTCGGCGCGTTCCCGAGACATCCTTGAAGAATATTAATTGCAGGGAATTGCGGGGAAATAAGTGGCGGTTAATTTATTGGATCGGAAGAAGGCTCAAAGTTTACCGGATGTACTCGAGAAGTTATTGCTTTACTTTAACGTAGAATATCAGTCAGAGGACGGAGGAGAGACGGCTACTTCCGCTGAGATCTCTCGTTACTCGTTACACCATAAAACGTGAAGTGTTAAAATTAATTCAATATTCTTATATAATATACACGAGAATCCAACTTGTGATTAGATATGATATTCGCGCAATTCGCGAAACGATGAACGATGAAAAGTTCACTTGCTGAAGTATTAAAGTATCGGAGAGAATAACTTTTAGAGTTAATGCGATATTATTCGGAATCGCGTAACAAGCCTTTGTAGTTACCGCAAACCGCATATTACGCGATCCAATCGACATGCAGACCGATTTTTCACTAATTATAATAATTGATTCCGTCGATATCGCGAAAATGAATCGGGATATGCGCGTAAACCGCAAAACACATTCACATTGTTTTACGGGCGACAGTAATGGACAAATGAGGCCGACATTGCATCGAATTGCGTTGCCATAATTATCGCACAGTCAGCAATATTTGCCCCCCTTCTCTCCGTATAATATCGTACCCGCGACGTAGACGTTTATCGCACCCCGGAGAGTTTCGCGCCGCAGGAAATAATTTGGTCGGCCGAAGATAGGGTAGCATCGCGCGAGGTTCAGAAGAGAGGGGAGAAATGTGCCTGGGGATGTGATGGAGAGTTGAGTATTCCGTTCTCTTCCGCTAACTCATAGATTTTCATAATGCTCGCCATTGCGCCCGAAGTTGCAGCTGCCTGCAATGATCGAAGCCTGGAAAAAATAAATTTTTTTTCTTTCTCGTTCAACGAAGGGTTGAACGAGAAACAAAAAAAAATTTATTTCACTCCGGAAAAAATTTTTCCTCGCACAAATAGAAATATGCGATACAATATTTCGAAATAAAGCTATATGTAATAATAAAAAGGAATAAACTGTGCATGTGTGCGTGTGTGCAATACGAATGAAATGAAGTAAATTAATTGTATATCAAATCAATATAACGACAAACGAGACGCGAAACAAATGAAATATCTCACGTTTGAAACGTTTACATTAAATAAACGTATTTAAAGTGCTGCCCGACTGTATCCATAAATAGTATGAGAGTGGTGAGACCGGAACAGAGATCCCGGCATTAGGCAAAGGATTTTGGGAGGAAATCCAGTACGCCGTAACGAAAATAGAAAATGGAGAATAAGTCGCTGGGAAAACAGGAAGCGAGCGCGCGGAGAGAACGCTTTGTCATTCGGGAGCGGACAGCGCTTAAAGGATATGCATACGGTTCTTGTTATCTTGACCACGTTCCGCTTCGCAACGCATAATTTCCTAATGGATACTAATGACGTTCCCCGTGTGTGCCCAGTAATGCGTGTATTTCTGCTAATGTAAGAAGTTAACTCTCTTAGAATAACGTGCCTTCCCTCAGCGGCTTCGTCGTCGCTCGTGGAAAAGCGTATTATCGTTTAAAAGTAACATACGGCGTGTCGAAATAGATTTAAATAAAATTTCATTTTAATTTCCGCTATCTTAATTCGCAACGACACATTAAACAGCGTGCGACTATTACGATATAATGGAAATTATCGCGAGCAAAATTAATAAACTTTTAAATACATAATTAAATTCTCCATTATATTTGCATGATCAATTTTGGACTAATTGGAACTTTGATTGGATGCCGTTGCGTCAAAATTACTCGCCTCGAGTGCTTATATATGTTAAGGAAAAAAATCGTTTTATAAAGAATCACAGTGGGTAATTTTCATTTGACCTCAACGGTGCCAAAAACGGGATAAAGAGAACTGTGGGAAAAAGGGAATCACTTTATTATCTCCCAACGGCAGACTGTGTATAAGAGCAATGCGATATTAAGCGCAGAACCTCTCGAGTATGACATAAGTAATGGTGACAAAAGTATCTTCACCGCCGGTGTGTGGAAGAGACCATGAAAAGAAAAATATTTTCGCGCGAGGTAATCTGTCTCGGTGATATTCTCTATTGTCGCGCGCTTTATTACTGGTAATTGATGAAGCGCTATCGATTATTCTAAATCTTTTCACCTGCTGTATTTCTTGCACTTCCGACGAGTTCCCCAAGTTGAACATCAGTTAATCTTCGTTATAAAAAAATTTCTATAGCCATTTATATTGATGCTGGTATAATAAGCAGAACATTATAAAAATAATTCTTAGGTCGCCTATCAGACATTAAAGATTGTTTTCTTTAATTAATCTCAAACCACGATTTTGCGTAAGTTGACATATTAGGATACTATTCTTTAATTCAAACGGCTATATAAAAGTAGAAAAGTAGAAAATTAGACCCAACGACGAATTTTATTACTTATTTAAGCTCGAGTTCGTAATTAGAGATCTTCTTAGAATTATTTTTAAAATTTGATGTTTAATTAGTAATTTTGAAAGGAAAAACGTACACGTGGCATGGTTTAAATTCCTCGTTTTTTCCTAAGCTATACTAGCACATCCTGTAATAACGGTGCTACCCACGACCGCCGTACAGCCAATCGGAAATTCTTAATTAAGTCGCGCGTTTTCCCACGATGCGTATCGCTACGCGGCTGCGATAAAAATATTTTCCCGGATAGAATTAATTCTAACCCGGCGGAGGTATCTCGGTTATTGGGGATAAACCCCGAGAGATGAAATTAAATTCCGCCTATATGCAGAAAGTTTTATTTTTACACAACCAAAGTACTGACTTTATTCACTCGATACCATAAAAACTGCAACGAGCGTATATCTTCGAAACAACTTAAAATATCAAACAGTCCGCCACAGCTGCAAGTTTTAATTTCCAGCGTTGGTGATTTAACTCTACATTAAAATCTGCAAGAATTTAAATTAAGTCTACCGCGTCAAAATTGCAATTTTGATATTATGATAGTAACAGATCCTACATTAATCATAAATATCTTCTTAATCATAATCGACACAATAAATTTCTTTTATGAGATGAAAGTTTTAACTTTACTTTGATTTCAATAAAACTTCTCCAACATGTCACATATCGTAGTTATAACGTGGCAAAAATACGCTAAAATAATCCTTTTTGCAATTTTAATCGCAAATTTCTCATAATTGTGACGTGATGGAGCAATCTAGTAAACGAGATTGTATTCAGTGCCCAAAAACCTACAGAAAACGACTATCTTCGTCTTTGTGTGCGTTTTTTGTTGAACAGTGTAATTGACATGTCGTTTATAATTTAATTTTTGGCGATTACATTTGAAAAAGACCAATATAATCTTTTTTTAGGGCATGCAACATTTAGCTTCCCCGATTTGATTACAGTTTCAGACGTATCACTTCGTGATATCGATAAAAGGAGTCGCTCTGGTAGCTGAGTCGGTACCTTACGATGCCATGAAATTCGTACGATCTGGCTGACATCCCCTCGATAGCGGGTATTATCCGTGCATCAGGAAAGCCAGCATACATTTACTGTAATGAGATTTTGTCGAGTACTCTCCGATCTCATCGGTTCGATCAGGATTCGAGAGCTATTTCTTTTTACTGCTGGATCGTAACCATGTTCTAATTAATCTAATTAAAATGAGCGCAGCGCATTTGTGTATATATATATATATATATATATAAAAATAGGTCGCATTTGTGCAAATAGAGGTAAATAAACAAGGGAGAAACTAACGAGCGACGGCTATTGGACGTTTAACCAACGAGTTGTGTATTTTGTTTAGTTCGATAGCATGCAAATGAATAGTCGGGCAACGGTAAATGGGAATATTTTCATTAAGATTTGAATGCAAGTGAAAAATTGGATTTACCAGGCAAACTATTAGTCGATAAAAAACTACGCGCACTGCGACGCCGCGGGAAGCGTAATAATAAAGATGTGAACAATCCGAACGTTGTCTCACTGTTTTTCCCTTTCATTTTCCTCGCAATTATTTCATCTCTGAGATTTATTCCATTCTTACGTTTACAACAGTTGAGAATCTTAATACGATCGTGTAACACTTTTAATGGGGCGTCCGAAACTTGATGCTAAAGTTCATGAAAATCACCGCGGGAAAGTACTCGCATATCTCTCACCGCATTCGCGACGGCAGAAGGGCGAAAGGAGCAGCGAAAACGGCTAACGCGGCGTATCAGTTACTGGGCTCGTCTTAAGAGCCACGTGGAGCCGCGAGGCAGGGAACGGGCGAGCCAATTAGCGGTCGTTAGAGTTGCAAATAACTGGGAACCGCGTGTATAGCCGCGTAATGCAACGCCTTGGAGGTGGCGCGCGCCGTTTGTTCGGGAGGCCGCAGCAGTCGGAGAACGCCGGGAGATGCCTTCCTACTGCTCGTCCGGTAACTGACTGGGGCACGCGAAACATATTTCACCACTAATGGCCGGCTTAGCATAATGTATGCCTCGGGCCGGGCCGCCAATCCTCCCCTCCCCCGTTCGCGGGGGGAAGGGGGTCGAGAAGGAGGTAGCTACTGCACAGCTCGCGTCCCACTCCGTTTCTACCGTACCAATGCTCATCTCCTGTCAAAATAGATGTTCGTTATCCGTTTCTGAGTTATCGTCCTTCTCGCCGAGCTTCTTCGAGAGAGACTCCCGGTTTGGAAATCGATCAATCGCGGTCACGACCGACCACGGCCGCCTGTCATTGAAATTTTTGAGATAAACGCGCGATCGCTTCCGAGAAAATCATACGTGCAAAATATCGCGATAATAAATAGACCAGTGGTGTTTTGAACACAGCTCATACAACAGCAATCAGTTTTGTATATAATGAAATGTTGCTATTTGTAGAAATATTTAATGTATAATTGATATTGCGTTGCCGTAATGTTCAATATGTAAATCTAATTTTCGTTTTTAATTAGCTTTCGATCAGGGAAAATATGTATATTCTGTATTTACTTTTGTGTTATACAAAAGAGCGTGTTATGCAAAAGAGAAGAGAGACGGATATATATACATAATATATATATAAGAATGTTATGCATTAAACTAGGTAATTGCAACTAAATATGCGAGGCAATATCGCAGTTTAATTGGGAAAAGCTCAAATATCTAAAAACTCGTACCATAGAAATCTTTTTGTTAATTTGGAAAACGTTGTAAAAATACTATCACTTATTAAACTTACGTGTTTGCACTTTATTGTTATCGTTCCACAATAGCCCGGGGAATGGAAAATAGATCCGTGGTATAAAGCGCTGTTTCTATTTTTATACAGAAACGAAGGTACGCGACTTTTAGCGGGGCGCGCGGCCTTTATATTTTTCGTGCGGATGCCTTCCTCGCGCGGATATTGCTCTCGGCATAATGGCGTGGATCTCAGATGTGAGATTCTAACAAAGAGGCGGATCATTCTTAAAATAGCGCAGGGAACACTCTCAAACCCGGAAATCTTTCTTGATAAGATCGACTGAGCGCGGCGCGGCGTGGCTCCCGAAATGGGAAATGTCTGTTCTCTCTCTGGTTCTCTCAACCCCTGAAAATGTTTTCCGAGCATACGATAAGGGTGATGACTGGATTTCACGGTCTCACCGTCTCGCATACGCGAGAAGTCGGGTTAATTTATAATTGATCGCCCTGGTAGAGTACTTCCGTATACCTTGGAAAGGGGAGTGAAAGGTATCATTAATTAATGAGTAGATAATAAAATTATTGAAACGAGGCTTATTGGATTAACGTCTTTTCCTCAAATTTAAATTTAGCTAATCTTACAAAGGATTTAGTATGATTAAATTATTTATATTTTCTATCAAAAATGATTGTTAAAATCGGTTAAGAAAGCATTAATAATTATTGCCAAGAATTTAATAACGGATTAACTGAAGTACATTTTAATCTTAGAGATTATCAAGTTTTTTTGTAAGACGCTTAAAAGCCCATCGAAGCAAGCTCTTGGTTTTGAAACCGATAACTCTTGGACATTGGTTAGTCGCAAACAGATTGTTAGACGGTACGACGCCTGCGAGCTGGTGATAGTTCGTTGAAAGATATAGGCGCGGCATCTATTAGACCCTGCTCAGCCGATCGGATCGAGCATGTACGAGCCGGCACGAGCCGTGGCCCAGGGGCCATGGACCACCGAGCCGGAATCCTGGGAATTGCTGCGCTATCGGGGCCGAGTAATTTGTCGAGAAGCCAGTGGACTAGCCGTACGGCGCTGCCGACGGGATTTAAACGGATCCCACCGACCGCAGGAGGGAAATACCGGGAGTGCCCTTATTCGACCGATGTACTCGCCCGCTCGCTTTCGCGAACATCCCCCACATCGCGAACGGGAACGGAGTCTATTCCGAAGGCATTCGCCTCTCATTCCAATATAACGAGAGACCAGTATTCTCTCCTTCTATATTATAAAATCGTATTCCTCCCATGAGCAACTGGCCGGCAGTTCGCGCTCGCCGTCATTCAGAAACAAACTTCTCGGCTATTGTTCCATGGCATTGTGCGGGAACCGCGAGACGTATCATCGTGAGTTTCGATGATGCGTATTATGTGAAATGTATTGAATAGCCTCCGCATAATACAGCTAAAAAGTCCAAGAGGAATCGTAACGTAGTTGAGAATGCATGGCACGACGAGAACGAGATTCATTGTAAACGTCTTTTAAATTTCCAATCTTCATTCTAGATAGATTTTGCGATCAATTTGAAAGCAGACTTAACTTCTCGATATCAAGTTTCCGTTGAGAAAATGTTGAAAAACTGAAATAACGATTAATGTGCGAAAAATACAATCTAGGAGAGCGAGAAATATGATTTATAAAATTAGAAAAGGCATGATAATGTGGCGGAATTATTAAAAATCTGAATTATATTCAGATTTTGAGTTTTATCTAGGAATTTAGTATCACGCTTATATTTACAGTGAGCAACTATGCGTATCGTGCACAAAGCGCAGAACGCTTTACCACTTGTTTAATTTCAGCGACGCTCCCGACTTCCTCGTAAAGGAGCGGCGCCGCATGTCCGTCCGTGGGCGTTAAGGGTGCTTAGTCTTTGTGTTCTGTCTCTTGATAAAAGCCTTAGTTGCTTTTCATTATGCCGTTCATTACACCATCCCCTTAAACAGAGAAGCTCCTGACGTAAATTCTGAAAATACCATTAAAGGTGGGTTTTGCGACTGTTGTTTAAACGACGTGAATCGATTTTCTGCGGAAGCGTTAGATACGTAAATAAGAGATTACTATGCACGCGGGCGAGATTTATGAAATATTTAAAAGAATTTAATGTGTAGCTCGAGATCAGGAAAAACAAATAACACTGTAGAGAACAAAATGTAGTCAGGAGATATGTTTCAATAGAACGATATCTTTTTCTAGAATTAAGTAATAAATATGAGTGGCACTCTCATAAACCGATAACTGAACAATTCTTGGATTTCTTAAGAAGTAAATTCCATCTTCTCGTTTCCAATAAACAGTTCACTGTGTATTGAAATATTTCAATGTTCCTCTTCTGTAAGATTTTATTACGTTCTATCTCAATGTAGATACGATAAAAAAAAGATATAATAAAACCTTTCTTGAATTTCTCATGATTATTGTCATTTCAGAGCGACGACGTCAATCGATACACATCGGTTTATTATTTTCGCGAGAACGATCACACGCCAAATAGAATAAATCGACGAGGAAGAAACTCGCCGGAACGAGATCGCTCCGCCCTTGGTTTCCTTCCCTTCTCGAACTTAGCCGTCTAAACGCAATCACACGATCGGGTAACTTTCCAATCTCGAGTTAACGGTGTGCGTTTCCCAAATCTTCGGGTCCCTACACCCTCTGTCCAATCCCTCCCCTCGCCTCTATCCATCTTCGTCTCTCACCATCCTCGTTCGTCACCACTCTCCATTTCCTTCCTCATATTTTTCCCTTCCGCGCTTTGCTTCCTGCCTCTCATCACAGTATGTTTACTCTCGTCCTTCCATCCCCACGAGTGTCCCTTAGCTCTTCGGTTTGTCCCCTCGCTTTCGTACACATTACCGATGTTCCGGGTTTCTCGTCCTCTCTCCCTCTCCCCCTCTCTCTCTCTCTCTCTTTCTCTCTCTGTCTTTCTCCCTCTTCGCCGTTTGTTCCTTATTACTTTATCTTGTTCCCTACCATTTCCTCAGTTCTGCCTCGGGTTGAACCGCTACGTTTAACTCTCCCGAAGTTATCTCGATCTCGTTTTAAAATAATCCAACTCACGCCCAACCACCTCTATCCCCCCGCGCGTCCTCGCCATCGTCGCCGCCCTAGGGGTCGATCTTGGAGCTTAGTTCTACACCGTACCTGTTACCCTCCGCTAGCAACCCTTTACACACACATCCACACACACATTCTCTCTCTCCCTTTCTCCCTGCGCGTCCTATGCCCTGCCAAATTCACGAAACCCAAACTGCGGCAATTAGAAACCGCGACGCGGCCCAGAAACGCAGTCGCTTTTAAACGCCGCGGGCCTCCACTGCCACACTCTCCGTCTCCCACAGAAAGAGAGGAGAACCTGAAGAAAGGCGGGCGAGCAATAGAATGTTGCTACAAATCCGACAAAATAAAAGAGTTACGAAAGATTGCGGGTAAGCTAGTGGAAGTTTCCGTGATGTCATGAGACAATCCGAGTTTTCGAGACTCAATCTTGACTCACTTTCTTTCATATTTTAATATTGTGGATATTATAAATTGGTTTATGGATAAATTTAACAATTATGCCATTTCTTAATAATAAATTTTAGAAACAATAACTTCTAAAACTATATAATATAATTTTTTATTCTTTTCTTGTTTGTACAATAAAAAGATATAATCTTATTATATAATGCAATAATGAAATTAATATTTAACTCTTTAATAGTGAAAATTTGTATCAGATTTGTGCAAAATTCCATTGTACAAGTCTCATATGCAAAATCAAGTAAAGTTTGAAACAAGGTTAAGCGAGCAGCGAGATAGCGCTGTTATTGATTACACATCGCTACGATTTTAGATATCGATCTTATTCCGGGGCGAGTAACATTATTGCGAGTCTGGGTCGCTTTCTCGACGGAAATAAAATTTGCATTCTCATAACGACATTCCGCGACGAAGTCTCGCGCGAATTCTAACTGCGTACAAAGCGAAGGCGCCGCCGGGCATCGCGTGGTACTTTGCAAGATGGAAAGGGCGAGGAAGGACAAAAGCGAATTGCGACGTCGCCCGTGCGGCAAGGGAAAAAAGTTTAGAAGGATCCTGGAATAATGGCGGGACTTCAATTTATCGGGCTTGAGAAGAGCGAGAAAGAGAAATGGAAAAAGAATTTGCCTTAGAAAATGCCGTGTTATACGTTATTCTTACGTTAATCCGTTAAATTCTTAATAATAGTTTCCCTAGACGCAGAAGAACAACAAAATATTACTAAACTTGTAAGTAAGGGCCGTGAGTTATGTCAACTTTTCCAAACACGATTGAAGTTAAAGACCACAGGATTGCGTTAAATCTTTTCAGAAGGATTGGGAAGGGAATCATCCCGATCGGCGAGGCCATAACTTGGAATTCCTTCTTTTTCTTAGTAATGAAAAGATTTTCTGACTTTACAAATAGAAAGAAGACATTTTATATCACGTTAAAGTGTAATTATGAAATCTTGTATATAAAAATTTCATATTTATATACAATTCATATCGCTGTTTTGCTTCACGACTGTTATTTATCTCACGCATTATGTTGCTTACGTATTCTACTTATATTTTCATATATTACTTCTCGACCCTGACCGCGCACAGAGTCGATCTTTTTAACCGCGGTAGGATCTTCGCAAGCGCTGGTCTGCTTATACGAACAATATCGTCGGCTTGACAGGGAAGAAAGCGCTTTCCTCTCCTAGGGTGAGCCGAAAAAGCCGCGGTATTAGAAAGCGGGTGCCTTTGTCCGGCGACTTCATTGTCCGCGCCGCGAAAATATTCAGGAAGCCCGGGCAATGAGAAGCCGGCCCCCGACGTTGGACGCACGTTATCACTCTTTATACGGCCGGCCGATTAAAGTATGAATAATTTATACCCCTTCGCCGCACGCGGTTCGCGAGCGCATATTTGGGGTATTTCCAGCGAGAGGATTTAATCGAGCGAAATCGACCCTTTGACATTTTCGAGAGAATCGACGGCTTTTACCTTAATCCTCTTTGAATCGGAAGAACTTTCGAACGAGCACATGCCGCCACATATTCGTCCGAACACAGTGTACAGTTAGTTTAATCCTGATGTGTTTAATCTGGGTAGAAACTGTTTTGCTGAACTCTATTATAAATTCAAAAAGCTTCTGAATGCCCGTTGCAAATATCTACATTTATAGCCAACTTCCATCGCAGAATACGCTTTTGAAAACTGTGAATGATTGTAAAAACGTAATTGTGTTTTAAATGTTGAGTATATGAGTTTGATATATGTTTTACCTTTTTTTAATTTTGAAAATATTTATACCGCTGTACTAAATATACATATGATTTTCCGAAGTAATGATGTGATTGCTATAGAAAAGTACAAAATTGGATTAAAAAGAATTAAATGTTAAACTCAACTTGAGTATAGTGGATCTTCATATCCTCTTTTTCTTTCTCTTGCGATTACACAATCGTTATTACCGCCGCTAAAAATGGTAATCACAGAGACGGGGCAAGAAACACTTTATCGAAAGCATCGTTCACTACGATGGAGCATTAAGCGCTAAAACGCGATAGCGCTTAATGCTCCATCCCGGGTTTCATTAAGCCAAACGCATTTGCGCTTATATCCGTCGCGCCCAAGATCGCAAAATAAAACGTCCGACCTTATCGCGAGAGCGGCTACATCTTTTCGCATGCTAATTAAGCGAGCTTTATTACGGGCCTCCCGTCCGGGAGGCTGACGCCCGCGCGGATTTACGACGATACGCTTCTTCATCTTTCTGACACTTTCGGAAGACTGACGTTAGTTACCATCCTTTTTTTTTCTTTAACGAAATGAAGAACGATATTTTCTTCCCCGCCGTGCTTATGAGGGAGACTAACGGAAAGACTAACTATAATGAAAATTAATATATTTAGCGCAATGTGCCGTGACATTAATCTTCGTTTCTTCTCATCCGAAAAAAATCGGAGGTTCTTTTAGACCACGCGACCGCACAGACTCGGCGTACGTATCTAATATAAATCCATCTCGAAATTCTCTTCCAATATCTCTCGACGTCCGTCATCACGGCGCCGAAGGAGGAATGATTCGCGGTCGGGACAACATCACGTCCCCGCGCCGTCATCGGTACCATAAATTTTGCGGAATCGATTGATCGGCAGCGCGCGTTCTCGTTGATATTCCGCGGATATAATCCGCCGCAGGCGCCACGCGATGCATTCGTCGCTGCCGCGAGCAGCGCGCAACAATATCTTGCTCTCTTCTTCTTTCGCCCTCTCGCTCGCCTTCCTGAAATCCCGTCTCCTGAAATCCCACACTCGCTTTCTTCTCTCTTTCTTTTTTCTTTCTTTTTTTTTTACGCGCGACAAGTTTTCTCGTTAGCATTCCGTGTCTCGCGCACCGCACTCTCGCGGTTCAATTTGCTCGCTATGCATAAGGCATTATGTGAACGAGAACGCCGTCATCGTCGTCGTCGCCGTCGCTGCGGACGTCGCGACGCGACGCGCCGCAGCAGCAACAGCAGCAGCTAGCTCGCGCGCTAGTAAAGTTCGCTGCTGCGCGCCGCGTCGTTGCCAACGAACGTGCTTTACGTGGTCGCATTCACCAAAATTTACGCCTCCGTGTTAACCCTCCCGCCGCCGCGCCGCCCCGTCCGCGTCGGCGGGCGCTACCCCGAGAATACGAGCGCGAAATGGGTCTCACTTTTCTCGAGGAAATGGCTTCCCGGCCCGCCGAGACGCTCGCGTGGTCTTATAGCGGTCGTACTAGCGTACGCCGCCGCCGCGCCGCGACGCAGGATGCGCTTTGTACGACACCGTTGCGACGTGCCGTATAAAGAGTCCCGGTTAAGGATTCTATACGCTCGTCCACGCACGGATCCCATCCATTCGCTTCTCCACCCATGTATTTCTCGCGCTCGCATATTGCACAGGGTGTATATGGAGGAGGAGTTCTCCGATTGCCACTACTAAACTTGCTACCAAAGCGCTATACGTTTTGTCGATAAACCGACCAATATTACATTTCACTGTCGCATTTTCGCTTTACGTAGTTAAATCTCAATAAACTGATGTTTGTATCTCTCGGAATAAAACAGACGATGAATAGATATTCGCGTTTTTAAATTAATCGAACAACGAAATGACATCGATATTTTAGAATAAGTTAAAAATGCTGTATTATTTTTTGTGACTATATAAAAATATCGATTATTTAATCCGTCGTTGATTTCATTGTCGATCGACGATGAATGGATTAATATTGACGTTTCTGGATGAATAATGAATCACATTTGCGCTATACCTTTCGTTCACGGTCGACTTTTCGACAGAAATCGGAGATTGTCGGGCCGCGCGAAATGGGGGCTCTTTTCGACATTTTCGGCTTTTCGCGCCGATGTGGTAGCGACAGCACCGCGGGGGACATATTTCGCGACGCGACACCATGAAGCGTACGTTTCGAATAGAACGTCGCGCTAACCATTCCACGCACGCTCGGCACCGCATCCCGACATATCATACTATTGCCGTCGCTTTTTTTCCCCCCGTGCCATATTGTGCGCACGACGCCGCGCCCCATATATTCCTTTGTTGCATTAAATACCTCTCTCCGCGATGCCGTTCGCGCGCAGCGCCTTATTGCAATATATGCGCGCGGTACGCTACGTCTTATTACGTATTCACTAGTTTCTTTCCACCCCGTATGACGGTCCTCTCATGTTCAATTTATTGCGCACATTCGCGATTCTCTTTATACGAGGGAGATCCTCCTTTTTGCCGGGGTACAACAGAGGAAACGCAGAGAGGGCGAATCGTGAGAGGACCTCAAGCCGTATTATTAAATTTCTCGGCTTAACCGTATTGAGGAAATATAGCGTCGCGCGCGGCTGCATAGTCGTTGCTCATTCATTAAAATACAAATTCCCCATTATCATCCTTTGTCAAGAGCAGTAGCTTGCGTTAAGAGTCGCGCAGTTGGCTTTTCCCTCCCCCCCTCCTCCGCCGGGCATACAGTTCTCCCGTACATTTTTCAATAAAGCTATCCCGGATACGGTAAGCATATTTAAATGAGGTTTCCACTGTTCCTTTTGCGCTCGACTATCGCTATGAATACCGGTAACCGTCGAAGCAGCGCGCGGTCGACCGATATCGATGACGATTAACAAATACTCCGCTCGCAAAGCGAATGAACTGCGGATAAGCATAAGCTCCCTTGGGTTGCAAATTGTACACCGCCGCGAAATTATAGCCCTCTGTAAATACGCCGCTGCCCGGCGTATATTCCCTCGCAAAACTGCGCGCTACCATTGCGGTGGGTTGTATGTACATAAAACGGAGCACCTGGCAACGACGGAAGTCTGTGATTTGACGGAAGGGAGAGAGAAAGGAAAAAAAAACGAAGAAAAAGAAAGAGAAACGCGAAGGCGCAGAGAAAATGCGTCACGTGTGTATCGTCGCTGGTAAATTCCAACGCATACCTCGTGGCATTTTCGTATTTTCGCGAGTTTGTCCTCTGCTCTTTCTCTTTTCCGTTTCCGCGGCGCGCGAGAGAGGCGAAAAGAAAATGGAAACGCGAGGCATCGCGCGCGCGCGCGCGCGCGGCGTACTCAGAAAATAGGAATAATACCGCGACGAGAGAATATTCCTCGTAGAAATTACTGTGTCGCATCTGCAATTTTTCACGGGGACAGACCGGTTGGAGGATGTTACGAACCGCGCGTTTGTCCACACACAACTCGAGCGACTCGGTACTATACGACCGCGTGTGCAAAAATTTTCTGGCCGTTGAGCCAGCAACAAACCTCAGCAAGAAAATTCGCCCGAAGGTAGATTGGTGGTATTTATATGCACCACGCCCCTCTCATAATATATTTTTTGAAAAATGTTTCTCTTCACATTCCGCCATAAAGTATTTCGAAATTTACATCTCCCTGACGGAAATCCCTTGATTAATTGAGAGATGACATTTGATACTCATTTCCATAATTATTTATTCATCTGAATTGTTTATATCCTCTTGATTTATAAAAGTTCGAGAATTATTTGTTTGCTTCGATATTTTTGTTAAGAGGATAACTATTTAGAAGATAACCATTTACGGTAAATTAGTTGATTAAATAAAGTTTATCAAAAATGGACTGTGGAAATTATGTGTGTGATTAATAACATTTAGTTAATTTATATAAAAATCTATTATATTTAAAAAATAAAATGTATCTTTAAATTTTATAATGTTAAAGAAACAATACTTGATTCTTGCCTTGAGAAAAGAGAGAACCATAAAAAGTCTTGAAACACTTTTTCGTTTAGCAAACCGGTTTTGCAAACGTTTTATCTGTTTGCGTCTGTTTATTAAGACATTATAAAAGCGTCGGAAATGTTCTTGCGAAAATCTCTAGATTGACTAATAAACAAACAATTCTTTTCTGTTTTGTTAATAATCTTAATAACAATCTTATTTTAGGGATAATATAGGTCTGATTTTTTTTTTCAATTAAAAAAAGATTAGGTAAGATACATTTATCTAATATCTTAATAACGATCTTATTTTAGGGATAATACAGGTCTAATTTTTTTCAATTAAAAAAAGATTAAGAAAAAAACACATTTCTCATAAGAAAGAGTTCCTAAATTATTAATTCGCATCGCGATGAATCAATTTTTGTGGCTGTTCTCCAATGGCTATGTATAGATGTACGAAAACGTACGAATGTCGGACAGCCATCCCATAAATTTCCGCGTATAGTTATCAAACGTTACCGATCAAACGTACCTAATGCCCCGTAATTGACCATAAGCTTTAACATTACGAGTCATAGGAAATTGAGGTTAACGATCATTTAATTTACACTGATTATACGTAGTGTCCGAAAGTATCGGGACGCTAATTGAACGGCGAATTGACCTTTCACATCGCTCGTATGAAGCTCGTTAGCGAAAAATCAAATAACGGATAAAAGTACTTGTAACAATGAAACAAGTCATATAAGCTCGGAACCGGGTGTACGATCAAACAACACGTAACGAAGGATAATGGCCCCGAGTCGTGAGTTGTCGCAGTTAATCCGGTAACGGGGATATTGTGTCGTGCAGAAATTTCCGAGCCTTGGTTGATAGCATTTTTATTGATATAACGACGACGAAATAATTTTAATTTTTTTCACTTATAATGCAATTACCAATGCGACGCGGCAAAACTATTCCTTACGAGCAGAAGATGAATTTTTCCGTACATTCTCCTCTTTTTTCTCCGTCTATGACGTATCGCATAAATTAAATGTGTGTCGAGTGTAGCAGTTGAACTGCACCAAGCTGCAGAACTGCTGAAACCAGTATATGCGTGTCTCTAATGGCTGCATAGTGAGTAGTCGATATCGCTAGTAAAATCCGATATTATTGGTAAAATGCGCGCGTATACGTGCGAGCGATTTCCTGTCCACGCATTGTGCGCGGATATACGTGCGTGCACAGATTCCGACTAGCCGACGTGCGTGACGAGGGTGGCATAAACAACGACCGTAATAGAAGGAGCGAAACAGGAGCACGAGTGCTAATCGCCGCGCGAGCTTGCGTGAAACATAAAACGGGCATCGGGCATCGGGCATCGTCGTAGGCGGCCGTATTAACGTCGCCTCGTTGTGCGGGAATCGTTCCCGCTAACAATAAGCGGCGAGAGTATCGCAAAGTGCCGTTTCTCACGCGCCCCCGCGAGGAGGCTGCGCGAGAAAATTGTCGTAATTTTTAATTACGCACGAACGAACGACTTTAATGACGCTTTTTATCGCCGGTATAACGGATTACCGTAAAGACGCACGAGCGCAACTTATGCAAGTTGCTCTTTTCAAAGTGGCTTTAGTCGTGTCGCGTTGCGTAAAATTATGCGAGAAAATTCCGTCAGTCTCTCTGAAAATTAACTTCTTAATTCTTCAGAACTTTTCAATCCGCAACACTAAGAAACTTTATAATTAAGCGGTTCCAAAATTGGTAATAAAAACATCTTTTCAAAATTCCCATTTGTCACAGCCTATGTTTCACGATTACGTCAAAGTGGTTTGCTGTCGCATTAGGCGACTCGACTTAAAGAGAAAGTACTTCTCGTATTGTCGCGTGTCCAGAAGAGCGAAAAATTGAGACGTTTCTTCCGGCAAGCACGAAATCCGACGAGCGAACACGACGCTTCGTCGTCGGTCGGTCAAAAAAAGAGAGAAGGAAGAACGAACCGCGGAGTTTTGGAGCTGATTGATATAATAGCTTCGCCGCGACATGTCGAAAGGTTGCGCTTTTTTCGCGCGACATACGATTGTCAGCTTGACGAGGTTCCATTACGACCGCCATAAATCTTTCGGCGAATGTCTGAACCTCTTAAATAGTTTTCGTATTGCAATATTAATACCCGATATTTCTTTTTCCCTTCTTCGCGACGATTTAATATTTATCTTAATGACTTCTCGGCGCATTTCGCGCATTGAAATATTGATAGAAATAGGATGTTTTTTTTTTAATTATATAAGATCTAAAGCGCAATCGCTCTATTTTCTTTATTTATATGACTTTTATTTTTGACATTAAACAATTTAATGCTTCTAATGAAAATTGTTTCAACATTGAAACAATCACCATTTCATATAATATCTATGACGATCTACGACGTTTTTATGTGACCCAATTTATCTTTCATGCGAACACTAACGTTAGAATAAAAGGTTACGATCGTTACTAAGCATTAAGTTACGATCGATATCCATTATACTGCGAGATTATGGTCGGTCACATTAATGGAGTTTTTAGAGTTTTTATGATGCAAAAGAATTAAGGATCGCGATTTTCCGATCGCTTACGCAACATTGTAAATATCTATCGTATATAACGATAACTCTCTCCTTCTCTCTTCAAACGTCGTTAGCAGGAACATCGTCGCCCTTAACTGCCCCGGCTCTGATAGCGATCGTATAGAGGCAAGAAGGTGGAAATAGTTTTCGACAACGACTTCACCGGAGAAGAACCCGACACCCGATGGGAGTACTTCGCAAATCTAACCTTCCGGGTTCACAATTTTTCCTCTGCACCATCGCCTTCTACCTTAATGGCGCAAGAAACTTTGATCGTTCACGTTGCAAAATCGTAGAATCGCTCGAAATTCAGTATCTCTGGTTGGCGCTAAATAGATAGATTGTATAGAATGTAACAATTATTTCCTATAATAAATTAAATTATTTACTGCACTGAGAACTACAACAAATTTAAAAGTTTTAATATTTTTTTGGAATATTTTTCATATTTTCTTTAGAAGAGAATATAATCTACTTGTCTACTTATTTTCTTATATGTTTACGGTTGTTTTTATCTCACGCTCAAAAACTTGTTTCAAATTCATTAATATGTATTGTACTAATAACTATCCCTTTAATGATTTTCGTCAAAATTAGACAACCAATCGATTGATCAGTTACACATTCCTTATCTCTAGCGTTCAGCACGTT
Source organism: Temnothorax curvispinosus (assembly GCF_003070985.1). Classification (NCBI taxonomy): domain Eukaryota; kingdom Metazoa; phylum Arthropoda; class Insecta; order Hymenoptera; family Formicidae; genus Temnothorax; species Temnothorax curvispinosus. The sequence continues at coordinate 343,657 of NW_020226580.1, read as the reverse complement.
GGTCGATTACTTCCACAAAATGCCAATCGTGACTCGCCTAAACATTGAAAGTTAGCTTTTGGAAGTCAAACAGGTAACCCACCCTTATCGCACGTGGGAGGGCGATTCGACTAATTTTATATGCCCTTCGGCCAAAGGCGGACTTCGCAGAAATTACGGCGAACGTAATCGATAAAGGCCTCATGTATATTCATAATCGACGTGAATGGCTAACCAAAGTGTCCAGTCAGATAATTGTCGCTGCGGCTGAGTCGAGGTGAAATTAGATTGTCCACCTGAAGCTGATTCTTCCATCTTAATGCAAGGAGCCAGAAAATTAAACGTCAGCGAACTGACACGTGAAATTATAATAGGATTATGTTGTGTATTTTATTTTATATACAAAACTGAGAAATTAAGTAACTCCATTTGAAAAAACGCGTTTGTGAATTACACGGTCAATGTAAAGGTTAAAGATGTGCTGTTGCATAGCTCTGAAACTGAAGAAATCGCTTTTAGTCTACAAACTTAACGTCAGCTTAACGGACACGACTTCAAGATTTCTTATATAACTCGAGATGTCTATAGTTGGTTGACCGCGGAGCAAAAGCTCGTGCAGAATTTAGGAAAACGAAATAACAAAAAGGGAGCAGACTTCGGGGGAAGAAATATGACGTAATTTTATAACTCAAGGAAGTGAGAAGCATCTGCCCTGTAATTAACGATCTTCTCGCGCGAGTTCAACACTCGTACACAATTACACTTCGCGGTATATATATACTTTCATGTTTACGCTCTTTAATCCGTTGAACTAAATTCCATGTGATCGATTTACTTTTGACTTTCCGCGGCATTATTCCTTTATTTTTCGTGAAAGAAAGTCGCGTGAGCATCGTGTAATCGAGTTATCAACAGGTCAGGATATTCACTATCCGCTGATACATCGTGATAAATTTTATTTCAGGTACAATTTCCCGCGGATTAGTCAAAAAGCTCTTCATTCTCAATCATATTTATATAACTCGAAAACTGTGCTGTCATTTTTAATAAGAAATAAATTGACTATTAAATCTATTATTAAATTACTGTAAGAAATTTCACAGATTTGAAGTTTTTTTTCTTTAAAACTGCTAAAAGGCAAGTACAACGAAAGGCAAATGTGTATGGACGGTAAAATATTTCAAGCCGGACATTACTTACTGATGTGATAAGAAAAAGCTCGCTATCAATCCCCTAGTACCAGTCGGAAAGCCTTTGTGTACACGTACACGTGCCTGCATGTGACAGCTTTAATATACCACAGCTTGGCTCTCACCCTTCCTTCCTTCCTTCCTTCCTACTCGCCTCTCTCTCTCTCTCTCTCTCTCTCTCTCTCTCTCTCTCTCTCTTTCTCTCTCTCTCTCTCTCTCTCTCTCTCTTTCTCTCTCTCTCTGTGTGTCCCCCCTTTTCCTCTGTAATAGCTACTCTCGATATTCATAATTAATAAGACGCGCGAATCCCTTTAGAGTGAGATACAAATTACCACAGGTTGGGTCTTATATCCCGGGTAGCACGGACGTCGGAACATCTACAGGAGTTAATCAGCGTCGCGTCGCACACAATCAAAAGAAACTCCCGCGTCGAGTCCCGTCACGGCGTCTTTCAACCTTTTGTAACCTTGCAAAACTCAAAAAAGAAAAAAAAGATAGAGATAGGAAGAAAGAGAGAGAGAGAGAGAGGGAGAAAAACAAAAAGGAAATGCGTCCGTAGACGATCCGCATCAGCAGGTGTAATATACGCGTTCGTGTTGGTTCAGATTAAAGAGAGTTTTATGCGAGCTACGCCATGGCGTTATTAATCTTCGAGGAAAGTCTCGGTGGGATGGAAAAAGGGTGGAGGGAATGGGAACGGGGAGCGCGCGGAGAGCGAAAGAGGTGAGGTTCGGAAGAAAATGCCGGCGGGCTTGCTGAAACGACGAGTCGCCTCTACGTGGGTCTTTCTCTCTTTCCTTCAGCTTATCTTGCCCGGCTACTCGCCACCGACGGTCGTCGTCATCGTCACGTCGACAGCCCAATTTTTTCGCTCGCCGCGATCGATCTCGCTCGCCGTGCGGAGAGCTTCAGCGGTAACCATGTATCCTCTTTCCAACGCCTCGCGTTGGTAGATGGTAGGTGACGTGAAATCGCTGCGTCCCGCCGCGTTCTATTTACCAAGCGACACCTCTATTTAATCCCGGTTGACTTGTATCTCTTGGCTGACGACATCCCGTTTCTCGGACGGTGTCCGAGTGGTAATAGCTCCACGCTCTCTCTTAAGGGACCTCGGTCGGTCTGCTGCAGAAACGCAAGCTAAACTTGCGGACCGGATGCGCAGGTGGCTTATTACCGTCAGCTTTGAGTGACGGAATACCTACCTGGTCCCATCCCTCGAAATAACGCGTGGTGCAACAGACTCGTGAGAGAGAACCGCGTTTTATCTTGTAGATTGAAAGTTATTTCTCCTACGATGTTACACACTTCTCCATGCGGTTTCGATGTATATTGTGCAACGTTGCGCTAAAAAACTTTGATACACTGTATGCTTGAAGAATTGAAATATTAATACGGTAATCAGAACTCTTGGAAAAAAAGGAGAGAAGTTTTTTGCTGTAAGCTACGTATAAAACTGTAACAATTCGGTTGAATTTTTTAGATATAAATTTGAAATGTTATATTTATTTAATGTAAAAGAGATATTTTTTTGCTGTTACAAATAAATATTTCAGATTTATCTGCTATTTCTATAAGCTTCTCGCATGTTTTATTATTTTATTAGTCGCACGTATAAATAAATTAAATCGACACTTCTCTCGCGAGAGATACGTTTAGAAATGTTATTTGGCCAGCGAAGTGTTATAGAATTCTCTAACACGAGCAAATTAATGGACGATGACACATGATAACACGTTTGGTTCAGGTTATTGCATTTGATCGTAATATCTCGTGAATACAAATTTCTCGTAATTTCCACAAATATATACGGTCGGCCCTGTATACTTGTATACACGTGCGTGTGTATCGATACTGTGTTATATCATTATATTAAATCCGTGTTAACCCCGTTACTCCGAACCATTCATATTTCATTTATATCCCCATTCTATATCCGATTTTTATCTTTCGAGCGAAACATAATGAAAATTGATAATAGCTATCTCCATGTTAATACATTGCTACGTAGCCGAATACGCTATGGGTATTAGAAATCGAAATCGCAAACGGCAGAATTAAAAAAGCGCTGCGCTTTAAATTTCTGTTGCCTCCGAAAGCTGTTGAAATGGGTCCTTGAGTGCTATACGAGGAGGTAGTTTCTAAAATCTGGATTAGCTCCGGTCTGATACTAAAAGCAGATGGAAATTCTGGATTTACATTAGAACGTGTTGACCTACAGGCCTGGCACTCAGGCTTAAAGTTAGCTTATTCTGAGTGAAAGCAAAGGAAAAGTTAAGCCTTGCTTTGTAAAGTTTTCTCATCTGTTGCGAATTTTATCCTTACCTTTCCCGCGGGTAACGACAAATTAATTAGTCATGAAAAACGTCCTTAAGCGCGAGCGTGATCTGAAATATTAATCAAACTCGCTTGTTGCAGTTAGGAATTCACTTAACCGGCAATGTTCTCAATCTTTCAGTACAACACATCGTATACTTACACGTACATGCAGTGCACTTTTAACAAGTTATTCGAATTCGAATTATTCGAATATTGAAAAATTGTCGGTAAAGAAACATATTAAGAATATCTTAGGATCACTTTCAAAAAATTTTTTTAAATGTATATTTTATATATTTCGCAAACTTTTATTTATTTGTGTAAGATCTAATCTTACTTTTTGTACTAATAACTCTCAGTTTTGCGCATCGAAAAAAACGCTTTAGCTCTCGTATTTGCATTTTTTTCATTTTGTAAACAATCGCGTTACTTGTAAACGAGACTCTATTTCGTTTTCGCCGATTTCTCTGCGAGCTATTTGAATTCTTCATTAGTCTCAGCTGGACTTGAATGAAATCCTGATCCTTGTCATTTGGGTTCTCCATCGGTCACAAGCTGGCATAGTCGGAATACCAGGTCGCTTTCTCACTGGGAATACCAAGAGGAGTTAAATTGTGACGTTTCATTAAGACGACAAAGGCGCGTTCCGTTTTCCTTCGTATACGAGTCCGTCCGGGTTTGCAATGTCCCCCTTGATCGTACATCGGCGGACATTGGGGGTACACAGAGTAACCGACGTTGATCGTCAAGGCTTTTAAGCGCAAATTGATGCCTAACTGTGAACACGTTATGCTCTCCTCGACTCGGTTTCATCGACCCTTCGAGTAATTGCGAATTAACCGCGCGTTGCTGAAGCTGCGCAAAATAGCAATAATTAATTGCGATACTCGTGTCGCGTTCAACTACCATACGACTCGGCGGCTCTTCATAACATTACGATGCATTGAAAATAACGAAAGAGACAATAAATCAACTGTAGATATATCACATTTATTTCGAAGTTAAAGTTGATGAAATCACAGGATTGCGATTTAATATCACGCGTCAGTTATTCAGGCATTTAAATTAAGGGCGTTTATAGTGGGAAATAATTAATGTATGAGATAATTTACGTAGCGTAAAATCTGTTCTTTCGCGATACGCACCTTCTTCATCAATTTGCCGCGCTTCAATTGTTCGAAGTGATGTTTTTCTGGCCGCGCAAACTGCCAGTCCAACCAACCGCGATCGATCGATCGTTAACCCCGCGCAATGACAGAACGATGTGTGACGTGACACGCAAAACTTGACCCTATTCCGTCCCGTCCGAACGGCCCCTCTCTGTCATATATGCCGGAAATGAATCGTCAATGATCCTAATGACACCGGCATTTCGAGGCTGTCCGAGTCCCCATCCCGAAGTGTAAGCATCATTAAATCGACGAGTTTCGTTAATCTAGGTCAACGTTATTTTGTCGAAATAATAGATATGCAACAGTCGTGTTGTATCGCTGGACTTGTGAATGCTATGCGATATGTTTCGATATTTCGACCGCATATGATTATCTAGCCTTTCCGAGGATGTAAATGACGCCAATTTCGGATATTATATTCGCAATCGCATTATACGGTAGCAAACAAAGAAAATTTTCAAATTCAAAATATCTTAATTATACAAAATATTTTATACCAGTTGTATAATTTTTTAATAATATACATATTTTGAAAATTACTTTCAGTAGAGAATACAGAAATATCGAGATTATTTTCCAAGTTATAAACGATCAAAATCAGCCGACGGCATCAGCATAATATTCGCGCAAGCCCGTAATATTTATTATATTAAATCTTTCACGATATTTTATATATTGTTTTTTTTAGCAATATAAAATAAAATTATAAACAAAATAAATATAGATAAATATAGATAACTATTTATGAATTCTTATTTAGTTTTAGATATTCCGATAAGTACATCAACAAATATCTTAATACACAAGTTAATGTACAGAAAATAATAATATATGCGCCAACTGATTTTTCTTCATAAAAATTAATCGCGTCCTCCGTGATGATTTGTCGCAGTTGCGTCTCAAAAAATAATAACGCGACATATATGAAGCGACTTCTGCCGCTATCTGCCCGCTTGAGCATTCTTGCGCAAATGATAGCACATCAGCGCTCTTGTGTGCGCAACATTGTATGCTCGCCGTAGAGAGTACCATCAAGCGCGGACCAAGTTTTCGTCGCTATATAATATAATTGACAAACTATGAAATACATGTATCCCGAATATTCTGTTCCTCGAAATACCAAATTGATTACAATAAACGGACTATTGTCACGCGTACTGTGATTTGTTTTGTTAACTCATTGATTGAAATAATGGTAATTCTGATCGAGAAATCTGACGGAGGGTATTGTTACCTGAATATTAATTCGCACACGCGAATAATATTCTTTGACATGTATTAGTAGTTTAACTGCGTTACGAATTATTTACTCGAGAGTCAACGATTGACAGCTGGACCCTTTGTTATTTAAAACTAGGTATGTTTTTCAATTGTATCATTGTTTCAATTATATCAACCACCACTTAATAATCATCTCACAATCAGTTTTTTATGTCTCTCCCAAGGGTTCCATTTGTTAATTTAGAATAACTAAAGATTAATCTTTAAAATAACTAAGAGTTTATTAATCTTTAGATTATTAAAAGTTTTGTATGTTGCTTGCAAAAAGTCTTGTAATATAAATGTTACTTGCGGCATGATCATCTTATTAGATTTTTTACGAGAACGTACCTTCAATACTATGCGCTGAGTAATTCCAAAATCAGTGTTTTATGTTAATTTTATTTGGCGAATTTTTTGGCCAGATTCCGAGTGGAGTATGGCTCCACGCAAATCATTGATACGAAGCGGAGTTTGGCGCCCGCGAGGCCGAGAGAACTGGGGGGAAAAAAAAAGAAAGAAAAAGAGAGGAATCGATGGCGAGAATTAATCGTTCCGCGCATTCGCCCGGTTATATTCGTGCGATCCGATAATTACAGATCGCCGCGAAACAATAACGAGCCCGTGCCGCCGCGCCGCGCCATGCCACGCCGTGTCGGTCGTGCCGCGCGCCGCCGAGTGCAATATTTTACTTCTACCCGGGCAACACTGACGCCCGGCTAATATTTTTCAACCATGGTCGAGCAGCCAGCCGGGCCGTTTATCGAGGGTTCCTGACACGTGAAATCCATCGTAGTCGTAGTCTTTTCCTCCCTAGTCCGATGTGCACGAGCGAGCGAATGTGCGCACCCGAGCTCGCTCTTGTATACCCTTTCCCTTCACGATATCACCGGGTACAACCCTCTCGCACAGTCACGGCTCCGAACCTCTTACTCGATTCCTGGTCTTTTTTTTTAAGGGCTTTTTCCAGCCCGTAAACGTCACGCGCGTACGATCGCCTTTGCGAAATTAAAAATAAAGCAGATATACGCCGGATCTGGCGTTGACGTACGAATTTTTATCCCCTGCGGAGGGTCGAGTGTGGGGCAATTTCTTGAGAGAACGCGCTGCGTTAATGGTAGGGCTCTGTCCTGCCGCGTGACGGAAGATGGAGCGTTTCCAAAATCCCTCGAGAAGCCTCCGGTCTCGATAAACAATTTTGCGTGGCTCGGATACGCGCTCAGGCACTTCGCCTTCCCGTTCGCATCCTTCTTATCCGTACCCTTGTCAAAGAGAACTGTCCATTGGACCTCGACCTGTCCTTGAAATAAGTGCTGTCCTTCTCGACAGAGGAGGATAGCAAGTGACTATAATCTGTGCACATAAGTGTATAAGTGACTGTCCCTTTATACGTCTCGATTAATGAGACTTTAATTGAAAAATATATAATGTCGCAATTATAGCGAATTCTCAAACAAGACATTAACTAATTTGCAACTTTTTATAGTTGAAAATCATTTTAAGGAATGATTTCGATAATAAATGCTCTATTATTTCTGTATTGATATTATATTTGATATCATGAACAATTATTTTACAATTACTGAAAGAAAGTAATAATTGATTTTCTATTTTTTATAAAAAATAAAAAAATAATAGCTTACGAGAAAGAGAATTGTTTCGTCGTTTCGAATATCGTGCAGAAAATATTTATATGACTTTTATAAATTGTTAGATTGTATAACTTAATGTGTGTAGGATCACAATGAGGTAAACGCTCATCGTTATGACAATATTTCTGACACCGTGCGATGACTGGGCGATTATTCCCCAACATTTGTCAGAATCTGTCAGGAATATGCCCTGCAGGAAGATAAAGAAACTCTTTGCTCATGTTAAAATTATTATTGATGATCGCGATATAATGTGACTTTGCACGATAACATTGACGCGTAGAGAAAATAGCGTGATTTTCCGATCGCTCGATACGATACCAAATATCATTTCTAAATCTTATCTTCGTGTATCAACCCTGTATTTATATAGGCATTTATATCTTCAAAATATAACATTGATGGTGTTTTAGCCTATAGCTTCGATTTAAATATGAAAATGTGGAGCACACTTTCAAAGCGCCATCCGAAATATTTTACTCGATGGCTTTTCGGCATTCATTGGCCATTGCATATTCTATCGATGGGAAGTACTTCCTGCAACGAAAGGGCATAATATATGGACGCTCTATTGATATTTCGGAAAATCTATACACGGTTCGTTCGTTCGCACTCACGGTTTTCCATATTTTAGTTAACGAGGAGCCACGCGTAATGCGCCATCATCGAAAATGGTTACAGCACTCATCCGTGTAACGTAAAACCTCGCCTAGTAACAGCAAAGGGATTATATTAAGTAATTGAATATTGTCACGGCAATAGCGTATATTCATGCTGTACGCGCGTCCTGCATTCTCTCGACATTCTCCAAATTCCCCATAATGTCCTTCGATAAAGCTCTCTCTCCCTCTCTCTGCGATTACATCGCGTCAATCATCGAAAAATCGATTAACGAGTACGATAACCAAATTCCACCTCTCTCGCTCCCTCTTGCCCGAAAACAATTCCACGTGACGCGGTTATCGCTTAAACAAATTGTCGCGAATTTCCTGTTAAAGATACGATCTGCCATGTATTCATTAGTGGTTTATTTATGGCTACGAAATTTAAGTTATAACGATAATGAACGTGACAAAGTTAATCTGAAAAAAGCATATCCGCGGTCAATCAATCAATAGCGAATCACTCTGACTATATCAAACAGATTTGATTTAATTCTAGAGTGACCAACGAAACCACAAACTATTCAACTATTTGTATCTTCGTTCATTAAATTGCTTGCAATTTGAATAGAGAAACCTTTGAATAAATCAACACAATGCGGTGAGTTTTCAATGAATAAATTAATAATTTTGATCTTTTATCCATTTTTTTGGCAAGAAAAACTAGATGAATATGTATTCATAATTTTTTAACAATATCACAAATAGAGAATAGTTTGAAAAATGATTTATATTAGCCTGCTTATTCATCGGCGATAACATAAGATACATATTAAGATGTAAATTAACGCTGCATCTCACCTTTCCGGTTTTTCGTACGGCAAATCTATCGTACAGGAGATAGGAGGGTAATAATGCATTAAAAAAAAAAAAAAAAACATTTCATCAAGATTTTTCGCGAAAGCCCGCGAAGTTAGGCCTCGTTTGCAGCCCGTCGAAGTTCACGGCGCCCGACCGCATGAATCTTATCTACGTGCCGCAGGCGCTGCCTTCTCCATCTTCGCGCCCCTTCGCCATTCCTCCATAAGGCCCTCACGCCTCACCGTCCCGCCCGATCGATCTCTTTTTAGCTCACACCGCCACATCTATCGGGTTTCCCGTTTCATTTCATCAAGTTGATCCGGACCTTCGACGCCTTCGCCTTCGCCCTCGCACCCGCACATCACACGACCTCTCGTCGTTAGATGTCGAGGGAGAGAAGGACTCTCTCCGCACTCTCCTTCCTAGTGATAAACGCCGTTCCAACCTTCTCTTCCTCACGCTCGCCTTCCGTCCATCTCTCCCTCTCTTCTCTCCCTTTCTCGCGATCTCTTGCTCTTTCCGTTAAGCCGGCATCGACACGACCAAGTAGCTTCTTATGCCAGCCTTCATTCCTGCGTTCTCTCCTCCATCACACACACACAGACATACGGGGTTTCCTACTCACTCACTTTCTTCCGCCCACCTACCATCCGCCAGCTCCCGAGTGAAACGTTCTACTTAACAATAGAACGTCGAATGGAAAGAGAGCCGGCATCAACCCTCAATCAACAATACCTCTCCGCGATCCTCCCGGGGACCCGGAATATATACATTATGCCTCCCCGCGGAGGTCTTATGTGCGCGCCATAGAAAAGACGGTATCATCGCTGATTCCACCAACAGCCACGTTTAGACTCCCTGCGGCGTGACGGCGAATTGGATCAAGAGACTGGGGTGAGAGGGAGGGAAAGAGAGTCATCGACGAGAAACGCGAAGGAACGGAGAAAGGGCAAGAAGCTTTGAACAATCATATGCGATACTCATCCCGTTACCCATCCCCTCGTACAGATCCGACCGCAATTTGAGGTCCCGCCACCAGAGAAATGGGATTCGTCCGATTTATTCCTACTTCCAAACGAGAGAGCAAGGGCCCTTTCGCTTACCCTTGGACCCTAAGCTATATTAAAAGAGCATCTCTCTCAACGCCTAATACATAAAGCTAATGTATATTCGTGCATTTGTGTTCATAGCTATAATCGAGGTATTATCTGCGATGCATTATCGATTCCACGTTACTAGAATAGATTTTCTGGTTACATTTATCTTCCTCGGCTATTAAAATATAAGCCCATACGAATTATATGTATACAGTTACCAAATATAAAGAATAGTTTTGTTAGACATCGTTATTTTTACAATTTAAATAAAGCTTTTTTTTAAACATAATTTATCGGAAATTTGGGAATTCCTGGAACTCGCGCGGCCTTTCGTTATATTATCATGTTGCATTATATTATATTATACTCTCACGGGCCTAGACGATAAAGCAACACTGAAAACTATCCTCTATGGTCCGGATGACTTCAATGAGATTGCACGACGTTCTCGTCTCGGTACAATTATTCGGACCACGGAAGATTGCTGTGGCCGCCCTTTCATTTGTCAGACCGACCTGGTACCCTGCCGTCCATGGGGAATCCCCTATTTACTCATCGTGACGATTCGTGCACGGCTGCATTACGGTGCTCGCGGCAATTTCGTATCGTATCTCGGATATTCGCTAAATTGTACGTTCGTCCTACGAATTATCGGGACTGTTTGATTAAATCTATACCGAGTGCAAATTGCATCGATCTATAGTTGTACAAACATCTCGATATTATTAATTTGTTTAACTTTGGAAACTAACATCACACACGGTATCGCTGCTCAAAAATGTGCAGCGTATTAATGAATAATTTTCATGGACTATTCACATATTTGGATAATCGATTTTTTCCGCAGAAAAAATCTGAAGGAAAATCATTTTTCAGAATCTTTTAATTTTCAACGCAAACCGTTTTGGTAATGTGGTAAACGAGAGAGAGAAACTTGAATTAAAATTCTGAAAAAATTTAATTTCGATTGCAAATCTAGTTTGTAGTAGCTATTCATTTACGTTTATATACATACATATATCATTGCTTTGAGAGATTAAATGACTAGATGTAGACGATATGTTATAATCAGATTTTTTGATCAAATTTTATCTTTCTAAATTGTCTTTCGTTACAGTAACGATTGGCATTTCTTTTAGATGTCACAGTATTATTCTCTTAGTATTCATCGAGCAGACCCAAGACGCACTGCAATTTATACTTCGTATCGAAGCTGGAAATAATTTGGGTTTGAAAGGGATAATCGTTGCTTCGACGTTGGAAACGAAATTATACGGCCGCTTTTCGAGACGGATCAGCTCGGAATAACGTTAGCTTTATGTAGATGTGTCTGGGGCGATTTATATTCAGACGACGAGACCGTGATGAGACCGTCTCTTTTATTAGCGTAGTCGGACGGGTACCTACGGGAAATCCTCTGTTTTTCTTTCCGACGACTGTAATATTACAAACTTGGGCTCCCCTGAGTAAACAGTTGACTGTTCTTTGCGCGCTGCCTGACGTTGAAACATTAAATCCCATGAAACGGGCGTCATCTACGCATAATTTCAAGAATTTTCGCATCGTTGGCCACATCGCCCGGTGAACGAAATTGGAATGCGCTTTGTTTGAATACACACGCGATACGCATGTTGTCGCAGTAACATTCAGTAGCTAGGTAGCTAAAAGATATCAGTTAAAAGATGTTTAAATGTTAATAAAAATGTTAATTTAAATTTAATAATTTATTACAATTGGTCGTTCACAAATTCAAACATAGATAAACATCAGTATTTATCAAATAAATAAGACAAAAAAAAATGACTTTGGTTTTCCATTAAGGAGAACTATTTTAAATACATTACTTTGGAGATCAGCTTACTCGGAAGCATTGCGTGCTATTGCGGCAACCTTCCATCCGTAAATCGGCATGATTTGCAAGATGTTTTAAAGATCGATTGCAAATGCATCTTCCGCGAGGATTCGCATTTCTCTTTTTGACGTAGCCCGCTTTGGCAAGGCTCTAGCGTGCGTTTTTCAACGTCACGCTCGAACACATAGGGTCTGTCGATAAAGAACGTAGCAGCGGCTTTTGCAGCGTTCTCCAACGACGAAGAAACGATGTCCATTGGAACGTTACAAAGAGATACGAATAGCAATGCGAATATCTGAGTCATACAACGTCAAAGTCAAACAGTTTTAACAGTTAAATGTCGAAGACTATTTCGTTAGATTGGTATGCACTGACTTTGTTTATACTTTATAAAACGTTGTTTCGTGATCGATATTTTGAGAATTTTAAAACTCTGAAACTTTTGTTGTTATAAAAATATTTTTTATTATTTATTCGACTTTAAAGTGGATTAAGTAAAAGTTCTTTTCTATATTTTAAAAATATAACGCTTATTTAAAAAGCCGATATTAAAAGTGAATGCGAAATGAAATATCACGATGAATACCTAAGCGTCTAACTTAACCAGCAAATATCACGATGAATGTTCGATAATGGCACAATGAATTTCGCGGATCGTTCGCTTCTAGTACTTTTCGCAACTTCCGTTTTTATCTGTAATATATCCTTCCGACCGACGATTCTCTCTCGGCTCCTTTAAAAGTATCCTATAAAATCGATTAGCGGCCCGATGCGAATAGAGAGCCGCGAATATCTCCTCCGTCGGAGATCGTGGGATCGTTTCTCAACGTCGCCGCATGAGAAAATCCGGTTCGTCGATGAAGAATATAAGCGGCGTCGTTACGCGAGAACCGACTGCAGCTGCGACAGCACTTCGAGCACGGGGGTGGTGTGTGTGCGATCGAATACAAAACGGGTTGCGGGTGGGATGGCGGACGGAAGAGGAGGGTGTGCGATTCGACACAACGGGGTGAAAGAAGAAAACGCGTGAGAGCTTTTACGAAGTGAAAACGCGGGATTCGCGTAAAGAGTGGATCGAGTACGCCGTTATGAGAAACCTCCTTATATTGCATGCAAGCTGAAAAGGCGCGACTGCGAAACGTGACTAAAAACGGGGTGGATATTCTACCAACGCGAGAATCGCACGACCTACACTGCTATACCCCACCGCGGTATCGGTCTCTATATCCGACGTCATAAAGCATACCGACACCGGCCGGCGATATTGGTGGCGAAGTTTAGCCGCTCCACACACGCTTTGCCATATGACTCCGCCATCCAACCTCGCGGCATCTTCGCGATGCAGCTTGTTCGCCGATCTGTCACTGCCAGCTGGAAAAATATAAATTTTTCCATGCATATGTCACTGCAAGTTTGCACTTTGGAATTATTCCGAGAGATAGTTTCGAAAGTATCAGAGTGGTGGTTGCGGAGAATAAAAAAAAAAATTATAACAGTTTAACCGAGTTTCTCGTTTTACGATAGCACAGCTACGAAGCTTTATCTTTCACGAATTCTAATCTTGGTTGTATTGCAATAAAATATTTCATTATTTCCAATACGTAATTTATACAGGATATTATTACTCTTGATGTTTTATAAAAAAAATTGTTATAGTAACAAAAATTGCAGCATAGTTTCGAGCATTTCGAGCACATTAAATTGTATATGTATCTTTTTGTGGAAAGCGTTTCGATGACTTAAACTTCTTTTAAGTGAAATGTCATATTTTTGTGCTAAAATTCGAAAGAATATTAATTTTTGAATAAACGTATTAATTATTTAAAAAAGTACATACGCTACGTGTGTCTCTCGAAACTATGCAATTTTTGTACATGACAATTTTTCATAAAACATAATTTAGAAATTATTCATGGTATGCAAGTCATAAATGTTTCACCCTGTATTTTTTTGCTTAAACTAGACGAAAATTGGCCGTGCCAAGAGACGTACAAAAATATTCAGTAGATTTCGCGAAATACAATGCTAGCTAGGAATCTATTTTATTGTTATACGGATCTGCCTAGCTCTGTGTAATCCGTCGAGTGAAACGATAGCACATCCTACATAACTCTTTGATTCGACAGGTTGCAAGAGTAATCGTATATGCTGCAACTGGGTCGATTCGTCATTCGAATGCATTTCTGTCGACTGTCATTTTGCTTTTCCATCAAATGTCTAACTACAGGAAACGAAATTTTCGGTAAAATGCATCGAGAATTATTATACAGATTAATAACTCAATATTATCTAATTTACCGGCACCGACAAAATTCGTTCTCGCGCGATAGTTTACATGGAATATATCATGCTGCGGCGGAAGTATGCTAATGATTATTTTATGCGAAACGATGGCCCTCTCTATTCTGCCATACACTGTGGCCAAACTTAATTTTCCGCATAATTCCGTTCCATATTTTCTATATCGTGCAATATTTTAACGACGGTGGTGGGCCAACGATTTGCACGATAATACACGTTTTTGAACAACGAATTTGTAATACAATGCGTAATGTGTTAAAATAAAAATGCGAACAGCGCACAGAAAATAAACTGTAATTATAAATTTGACTGTTCATTTTGCGTGTAAGTTGGTTACGTATTGGAAACGCGACGTTAAAAAAGATTAATTTCTTTATTAAAATATGCAAAATTATTGTGTTACAGATTTTTATATGCAGTGATTTTTCTATACGAATGATATAAATCGCGAGAATTTTTCTGAAAAAAATGTCAGAATCTAAAAAAGTACTTAATTTAATAATATTTAAATAGGAATGTAATATTAAAAAATTAACACGATATTTATTATGTAGAGAATATGTTTCTGCAGGAAATTAAAAAATATTGTGTTATAATTGTAGATAAATTAATGCTATATATACGACTCAACGTATGTTCATCTGCATAATGCTAACTGTATAATATTAAATGCGGAGCTGGAAGTTCTCTCGTTCCTCTATTTTTACCATTTTCCGCTTCCGTTGTCGTTGCACACCCGTAGCGAATTCGCTCTGTTATGCGAGATAACGAAAGCCGGCAATTTCACAATTTGATAAGACGAAATTTACGAACGCGCCGCACAATAAATACCTACCCTCTTCGCCTGGTGCAAAAACCCCGGCCATGTGTTTAATCAAAACGCGCTACATGCACATCGCAATAAAAGGCGGCCCTACGGCGCGCATTGTCCGCCTTACGAACTGCAATATAATTACACGCCCGAAAGCTATATCTCGACCCGCGATTAACTTTCGCAATTAGAGAAAATGACGAAAATTCCGCAAAGTTTCACCAACGTCTGTTGGCCATAATTTTAAGAATATTCGTGGGTTCGTCGCCTTGCCTCGCCAAGCGGAAAAATCGCATCAAAGCTGCGCTCGGCGTTCGCGGCATCCTTGCAACACCGCATGCCGTAGGAAGGTCATGGACGATCAGGGTAATAACGGTTGAAAAGACGCAACGTTCTTAAATTTTACTGACGGAAATCGATATTCGTATACGTCCGCGGTTTTCATTCATCCAATTCGTGGCGATAATTACATCTATTAATCCTGTCATAAGTTAAACCGGTCATAAGTGGTGTTGTGTAGAAAAGAATGTAAAGGTAGAAATGTAACTCACAAGTAGGGATATAGTACGAAGCAATTGTATCGGTTCAATTCAGTTTTTCGATTTATTTCATACATTTTCAGTTGTTTCCATTATTTAACTCTTAATTAGTATAAATGAAAAAGAAACTAATATATAATTGGTGTTGAGAGAACTAAAAACAATCCCTTACTTCTTTATACTTTAATTTTTTTTTAATGATTTTTAACAGAATATTAATTACGTGTATTGATTATTTATTTAGGATATTTAGAAACATGAAAAATTAAAGGAGAATAGTTATTGCGTTGAAATTAATACTTTTAACTGTATATTCATTTTTCGTATAAAATAAAAGTAAAAGATAAAATTCAAACTTTGCGCTCTAAAAGGCCTCATATACCTTGTTAATTCAATATTACTTAATATTATTCAGTTATCAAATCAATGGTATCGTGTAACATAATTCCATTTTGTACTTGATTTGTATTTAAATTATCAAATCATTTGATCCGATTTTAATTAAGTTTTGCGCATTGAAATATGAGATTTTCGATATATTATTTAACAACTTCCTCTCTTTCATCGGTTATGGATGGATATTGCTAGATTTATGGCAAATATATTTTAATGCGAGCAGAGGTAAAGCGATCCGATAACAGACGAGAGAGGTACGACTATAATCCTGACGCAGACGCATCCGTTATACCCTGGATCAAATGAAACTGCGCTAGACTAGGCTGCAGGCTGCTCAAGATCGAGACGCGGTTGACGTAGGAGACGGAGAAGAGACATGTAGATGGAAGGACGAGGTGAACAGTACGGGGTACAACCGTAGAGAAGAGCTGGACGACGTAGCTATTCAAACTATTCGAGTTGCAAGGAATTTCCTGCACCCAGCCATCCCAATATACACAGAGACAAGGGTAGGAGGAAGAGGAGAAGGAGGAGGAGGAGGATGCACCTCCCCGTGCGCACGTATAGGCACGTACACAAATCCGCCGCTGCCATAGTTTCCCGATGTAACCGCAGTCGAACGAGCACCGCCACCCTCCGAGTCTCCCACTTCGAAACGCATTGTGGCACGTGGAATTTGTCTTCGGTCCGATGAATGGGATTACCTACCCTCGAATCGCCGTCGATTAAGCGATAGGGGCCCGCGACAAGGGAGACGGTCGCATATGTGTATAGGTAGATACTAAAGGCACATATGTGCGCGCGAGACTGATAATTGCCGGCGGTATGTCGAGAGGGTTGTAAACTCACTGAACGGTAATGCTCCATGAAAAATAAAGCCGTGTTAATTGCGACGTTTGTAAATCTAATGAAATGCGTATATTATTAAAATTAACGATTATCGTTAGAAATGAAAAAAAAAAACCTGCAGTGCTTAGAATGATTAAAAAAGCTGATGGTATAAAAATGTGATAATACTTCCATAAAGTTCACAAAATTTCGAAGACGATACTTCATCAAGTTAATCGATCGCCTTAAAAGTATCAACCCGGATCCGAACTGTTTATCACGATAGATTACGCTTGCTGCTATTTTTAACTGCAAAAATTAATGTTTAACGCGACAGATTAAAGTTCAAAAAGTGAGCACATAAAATAAAAAGGATAAGAGAAAACGGACGATAATTTATGAAGTTGGCATAATAATGTACATTGTTGAAAACGTCAGGTTGAGAGAGCAATAAATTTTCCCTCGCTTCTTACGGTCGCGAGAAACCCTTGTAAGCTTCAAGCGTTATCGCGAGAGTTTACAGAAGACAGGTATCTCATTTCCGGAAAATCATGGTACAAAATTCCATATTGTAATTCTCGCAGTAGAGAAGTATCTCATCTAAGAGTATTACATTCTCTACATGCAAGACTTGTGCATTTCGCTTCCGTGTTCGATTTTCAACCTTCCGAGTCCCGAATATTCGATTACGTAAAATCGTAAAATTCATAGATTACTAAATCTACGATTTTATGGAAGAGGATCTCTTAATCTTTAGGAACCTGGCTCCGTCGCATGGAGCCCCGGATTTCAAAAATATTGGAACCTTTTTCAATTCCCAAATTATAACGGCTCCAGATTCCGGAAATCCTCTGGATTTTCCGTATCATGATACGAAATGACCGAATCCTGAAAAGCTCTGTTCTCAGGTACATCTTTTCTGTACCGTGAAATGCGAGGGCTGTCACTGTTTTGTCAACACATTGTATATACAGAAAGTTCATAAAATCTCGTCTCTCGAGATCACAAACCTTTAATTTATTAGTATTTGCGCAGTGCTTCTCACTTTCTTCGTAGAGTTGCACTGAATTATACCTCGAGATTAAAAATATACGTTGAGTTTACATCGTTCTGTAGATCGACTTACATGCCGAGGTGGGAATATCGCTGTCGTCTAATTCCTTCGGCGCCACTTCTTGTAGGACGCTCGGGCCGTATTATACAGGTAAACTGAGAAGCCTCGTCGATATTGGTGACACGAGCACGAGTCGTAAAAGATTCTCTTGTACCGGGCGCGAGCAGAATCCCCTCGTGATCGGAATAACGAGTTCCCTGACTCTCTGCACGAGCGATCCGGTGTGCGTGAATGGGACCCGTAGGACAGAGGAGAGAGCGACTTTTCTCTCGCTGCACATCGAGCGCGAGAAAGAAACGTGCTCGCTCCCGTGCTTGCCGATCGGGAACGTACAGAGTGCGATTTCCGGACGAGGCCATGAATTTTATTATAAAGCGCGCGCGAGAGAGAGTCGGAATTACATTTCCGATGTCGGACGAGCGAAATTCGGCCCGGCAAGCGAGGATCCTCGATGGATATCCGGATTTCGCGCCGGGGATCCTCTTTTTATTCCGCTTTAATTCGCTCCGCGATCCGTTCTGGGATATCGTATGCGCCAAATGGCGCACGAGATTTATAATCGTGCTGTAATTATTGTAAAATGATAACTGCTGCCAACGTAAAATTAATACGCTCGATATACGGGGCTAAGTAAATGTTTTACGCAATCTGATTTAAAAGTAATTTGCTATCTATGCTTCTTTTAAATTAATAAAAATATATGTACACAAGTTCATATATATTTCATGTTTTATATTTATATATAAGTTTTTTATTACGTCCATCTTTATTATTTGAGTTTTATATAAAATAGGAAGATACGATAAATTAGCATTGGTCTCATGAATTTTAAAAGAAATCTACCGATATTTCTCTGTACACACAGGTACCGGAATAAATTCTTACAATAAATGAAAGAGCCAATAAGATACCAGACCAACTTATACCGAGTCAAATATTTACGCTGTTCTTCTCAAGAAAATTTAATAAGCTAATATTAAAATTTGCTGAAACCGTTTATCGAATCATTTTCCGATGGTGCACGAGTGACATTAACAAAATTAATTGAACTGATTTTCCATCCTGCTGCAATTACGTTCGCACTCTCATTATAATTAATTACGAAAACGTATAAATATCAGTTACATTAACCGAGCGCGCATAGAAATTAATGTGTTGATCCTTTATTTAAACAAGATTAACCAGAAATTGCAACGTGTAATGGTTTTATTCTAGCATTAATCTCATCCTGCATTTACCAATAACAGGTAAATTACAATAAAACTCTTGTATTCTAAAACGTTAGCATAAACAAAGCGCTTGCGCTTGTAAAATCGCGCCGTTTGCTTTTTCCTATTTCTCGTAAAGTGTTCGTTCGCTGGTGTCGAAAATCCATTAGTTCAACCGTTTGTAATCGAATGGTTCGAATCCCAGTCCCGTCTATGATGTACTTATTATTGTCGACGATGCTATTTGTGCTATCTGGGTTAAGCGCGTGACTGTCCTGTCAGTACAAGGCGGGTATCTCGGTATAAAGCTGAAGCAACAATGCAAAGAGGATCCTTGAAGTGGTCTCTGGGTGACCCAGTATCGACTCTACCCCTACCTCACTGCTCCTCAAGCATTGATTCTGCATCTCGGCCGTTAGTCCTTGCTGCAGTAAATCTCATAAGTTAAGAGCTGAGTTAATCACAAAATTTAACGTATGATTCAGTGCAACTTGATATTATGAAAGATATATGTATATTATACAGACTTTTATTTAATTTTATTAAAAACCAATCATTTTTCGGATAAATAACTTTTCGAGTAAATAACTTTAAGTGTTAACTTGCAAGAGGATTAATATTTCTTAAAATGCTAATTATTTATATTTTTGTATAAACATTATCATGCCACACAGATCTAAAAATACCTACTAGTTTTTTAACAATTGATGCTAAATAAGCTGCTCTTTATTTTTGCTTGGTTTTAAATTTGATCTCGATGTCAGATAAATAAAAATCAGACTTGGAATGGCCACATTAAACGCTAAATTTTCTTAGTCAAAAATACATCAGAGCAATATTTCAGTAAGCCATCATGATTATTTGCACGTTTATTACTCGAAGGTAGTGCTGTTTAATGGATACGAAGTGCAGCGGCGATACTCTCACGCCACAAAGCAGAGATGGAAAGAAACTCCACAGAGATCACGCGCATTTATAAGACGAAACGCGTGACTCGACCTACGACGGCAACGTTACCGGAGTCGATAACGGGAGTGGAAGGGAAAGCCAATGGCACAGAGAAAGCTCGAAACGGTGAGATGAAGAGAGGAAAGAGAGAGAAAGAAGGAGTGAGAGAGCGAAAGAATCTCGGTTCTCTCGTGGAAAACGACGTGCACCGGCACCGTCGTCGCTAACGGCCGTAAATGGACGGTCGTTGAGGAGGAATACGGTGAGAGAAAGAGGCAGAAAGAACAAGAAGCCACGCCAGATGGATGAAGACGGGAAGACGGGGTGAGAAAAGGAGAAAGAGGAGGAAAGAAGGTGGGGACAGCAGAGAGAAAAGAGTAAGAGAAAAAGAAGATACCTTTATTACTCGAAGAAGAGCGACCGGGAAAATAGAGAGACAGGTCGTCTTCGCCCGTGGCAACCTGCCAGGACCTCGCTAGGAGAACGGAGAGGACCAAGAGTCGTATCGGGAAGGACTTTCGGTTGCACGAATGGAACCCGCGGTGCGCGGAAAGGAAGATACAGCATACGGTTCAAGGGGCACGCGCGTCGCGCAAGTATTGCCCCGAGATCATTTTCTATGCAAAATAAAATATTACAAATACGACGGAAACGGTCGCTCACGTACACACGTTCACGCATACACATACCCACGATAGACAGAGGGATAAAGGGGAGAGAGAGGTGTCTTTGTTCTTTTTTTTTTGACAGGGGAGGAGAATGCCGCGAAGTTGGTCTTTTGCGGAGTTCGGAATAGTAAAGGAAACACACACGCAGACGTTGAAACATTCGATATCGTGAATTTGATATTTCCCTGGGGCGCACCCGGGCGCAACCGCCATACGTATTCCCGCCTATTTCCGCCACTGTTTCGAAGGATTCCGGATTACCCAATCGGTCACCACCGGTAGTTTAAAATATACAGAGCGTGTCGGAAGTTGCCTTTTCGCACACCTGTTCTAGGTATCTCACTCTACCTCTCGTTCCGGGAGTTTCTCGCCGAATTCAAAGTCGATTCATCTTTGCGAGAAATTCGATCGAAGTCCGTCGCTGGGCACAACTTTTTAATTTTCAACTTGGTAATTAAGCGTGGGATTAAAACTTCGTTAAAATAAAAGTCCCCCCTCGGGGATTGATTGTGAAATAAGCTTTTGTTAGCCATTCACACTTTACAAACTTAGTTCGCATCATTTAATGGCTCTGTAATCGGGCACCGTGTGAAATTTTCGCTAAGAGGATAGCCTCGCCAAGTATTAAAAGGAATATGCATACAACTCGAGCTGAAATGAATTTTCCCCGAAAGATGTGCGCTGCGAGAGGAGATGCGATTCATTGTGATACCTGATCGTGTGATTAATAGCGCTTTCTAATTTATGCAAAACCGTAATCGCACATCTATGTCGTCGTGTAGAGGCGACACACGAGAGCACAAAGGGTTAAAGATCGGAACGTGCATTAATCACGATGATTAATACGTCGTTTTACACGGAAGGGCGAACACCTCAAAGTTACACATTAATAATCACACTTATTTCATCGGAGCGTAAAATTAATAGCAGGGAGAAGGGAGCAGATTAGGCACGAAAATTACACGATTTCGCGACAAAAACTTTACGCAACTTTTGACACATGAATTTATCGAGGAAAACTATTTAATTCTTATTCTACATTGATTATATCGCATGTGTAACGTAAAAAATCAATTATCCTCTTAGACTATATTATATAAGCCTCATTTGTAGATAAATATGCATTACGCCTTGGAAAATTAAATAAATACAATTGAATAGTACGAAAGATGAGCGCGAAATTACAGTTGAATACGAACGCACTACACCCGACATTCCGCATTCTTGGCAGCATAAATGCAATTCATCTCAGCCGCCGGGTGTCAGTTATCGTTAGCAGCTTGCCCAGGTCGGCAATATAATCCCCCGTTCGTTTCCACAATCCATTCAAAGACATAATCGCCGGCAAGCGCAACGATCGCACGCCACTGCACGGGCATTATTTCGACAGTTTACGAACTCTGATTTCCCCCCCTTCGGCATTTGAAATACCGGCATCACGTGCTATCGGCGACTTTCGGCCGCGCGCACACGTGAACGCGCGCCATTGATCGGATAATGACCGATTTAGACGTGAATGAGAAAACGATCGTCTGTTAAAACGACGCGCGTTATTGGACCGATCGAGCGAGAACGAAGATTTTATTGTTCAATTACCTATATCGAGCGAGAGATCCACGATCCTTATTCACATGAAACACTTTCTCTTAGAAATGAAATGTATTTCTGTCATTAGTTATTAACACGTTGCCCGCTCAACGAGTTTTGTACGTTTTATCGTGTGCGCCACAATAGTAGTAATAAAATATATATTGTGTAATATAATTGAATAAGACTGCATCCTCATAAATATTAAAGAACGTATATAAGCTTCCTGCATCGTTTAACATTTTATATTAGATAGCGTTTATTTTTTACAAACGTTTTAAAAAATTTTGATAACACCAATCGATGACCACTATGGCAATCAATGTTAATAAGATGTTTGCGTATTGTATAGTATTGATCGACGAATATTTATTAACAATAGATTTGGCGAGGAAGAAAAAGACTGTCCATCATTTTTTAGATTCAATTTTATCTCGTAAAATATAAAATTGGAACTTAAATTAAAAGGAAACAGTATTGCTTCGCACGTTTTGTGAAATTGCAATGGGATACGTTGCCGATATTACCGGGAAGAAGACATTTGTACGTGAGGCGACCGAAACTCCGACCGTGTCTCGAAATTCGAATAATGATCGACGCGGCGAGCCGGGACACAACGGGACCGACGAGGTTTCGAAAACGAGATCGAGCGGAACGGAGCCGAGTGGAGCGAGCAGAGAACGGGCGGACGGTATGTAAAAGCGCAGAAAGGGAGAGGCGGATGACTTCGTGCCGGAGCGGCGGCAGGGCGAACGGGTAGGTTATTCGCAAATGGAATACGTATAGATCGCATCCGCGCGCGCGCCGGATTGGGGACGGTGATCGATGGATGGTGGGTGGATTGGCTTCACCAGGATCGACCGTTAGGAGATTGACCTCTGTCAGGGGTTTCTATTACGACGTCCTCGAGTCCTGCGGCGTACGGAAGGAACGAGGGTCGTACTCTCCCTACGAATCCGCACAGCTTTTCGCGCAAAGCTTTGCCTCGCCCCGCTCGCATCCCTCTTTTCGCCGTACGGCCTTTCCCGATTTACACCCGCCGATTTTCACGCCCACTCCGTGAAACGGATTCCCGGGTATATGTTATGCGCGAGAAAAAAATTTGACGCTGCGAACTAACTGAAAAGAAGATGGAGCTTGTAAAGGCGGTCTCGCGCGCGTGTTCCTTTATCCGGATTTGTGAAGCGATTTCTTACGATGCCGCTATAAATGACGCGTCGATGCTGGAATGAGTGTTTGGTACTGAAAAATACAGCATGACTCAAATGATTAGCTTTATCTCCACGGATATCATTGAAATTATAAACGGTACTCTTTATATGTACATTTTTCATGGGATGATCTTCTTTAATTTAATTTAATTTAATTTAAATATAAATAAATGACTTGAATAAAACTATTAGTGCCAATTAGTATATTAAAAATGTATTTTTATTGAGAAAGGATCTATGTGTATACGTGCGTACTTTAGAATTAACGAAATATAATTTGTAGAGATTGTAATCTGTAATCTGCACAAAAGTTACTGTAAAAGTTTAACTGGTTTTACTTTTACTGAAATAAAAGATTTAAAAGTTTCACTTAAACTTTATTTAAGTAAAATACTACATAAAATTAAAAGATTGTAATCCGTAAAGATTGTAATTCCGTTGTTAATTAATATTCGACCGAATTACAAAATCCATTAATAATTTATTTCTGCCATAAATTAATTCGATATCATTTAACGTCTGATATTAACAAGTAATCGGTCGGATTAAATTGCTGTTGCGAAATCCTCGAAGGTATACAAATCTGCTGCTTATGTACTTACAGAATGCGCTCTGCGGATCGTACATCATGGGGCTCATCTAAACGAGAGCGCCGCCACGTCTTCCGATTTGGCTCGCGGCGTGCTCTAAACTGCCGGCGGACAAAATATTTATCGTCGCGTTCGATACGTCGCATTCCCCGATATACGACTACGATATATATTTCCCATGATCAATTCGAAAGAGCCGCTTCCGGGAGATTGGATAACTCGCGTTGTTCCGAGAGTACACGAAAGCTCGTGGATCTTATCGTGCCCGGCGATGCATAGCGAATAATAGCCGGCACGGGTTTCCCGCTCGATCGCATGAACTAGAGCACACACAAAAGAGAAAGGGAACGAGAGAAAGGGCAAGAGAGAGGGACGGAGAAACGAGCATTTAGAACGATTGCCGAATGATGATGTACCTTCACACACACGTTTTAATTTCAAACTGCATTGCGAATGTAATAGACCCCTCAAAAAGTTGGAATAAACAATACACAAGAAAAATATATCATTCATATAATTTATAAGTGTGGAAAAATTCATCTATTTCTTATAACTCAGTCTTTTATTTTGTGCTTACAATTAATGTATAATATCGCGATGCGCGATATTAAATTTTCTTCTAGCTATTAATAGCACGTATTAAAATCTCATTATCGCGCTATGCATACATATATAGAAAGCGCTGATAGATTATCGATGTATGCACACGCCGGGAAGGCCACTTCTCACCGCCTCGTTATATCTGCGGCCGCCATCGGTGTGGTCCCGATAACTCTTTTACGTGACGAAACCCAGGACGAAAGTCACACCGGGGTAATTACCGGGGACGACTGGGGAGCAAAATATCGCGACGTAATCCAAAAGTAAAATAAGTTTTCAAGGCGATTTGACGAGATTAATCGATCCGGTTTGCTTAATAATTATTGCAGCCCCCTCCCCTGCCGACGTGCCATTTGCGGGTGCGACACTTTGCCGCATCTGTTTCGACGGCGCGACTTAACCCAAATTGCTTTCCTGAAATCGATTACAGCCGGTGTATAACAGAGCCGCGGCGCTGAATTTCTATTACCGGATACGATTCCGAATCGAGAGAAAGCGAGAAAGAGAGAGAAAGAGAGAGAGAAACTGCTGTATTGTGTTGCTCGTGTCGAAAATCTACACGAATAATTTTGACGAACCCACGACCGTTTATCGTTGATAAATGTCCAACGAGATTGGGATCTTAATTAACACTATACTATTACGGTATTATTGCGGCTGTTAAATTCAATAACGTTACGCTATCGATTAGTTGTGCTGAAATATGACAAACAAAAATTATCATTATCCTCGTGACACACACATACTTACTTCCCCTTTAGAGATACGAAACATTTTTTTACGTTTTGTATTTTAATTTACATAATGATTTTATTTGATCGTCGCTAATTGGGCTAATAACGGATTGTTGTCGATACAATGGGTTAGTTGACATTACATTACATTATGTATTACA
Organism: Temnothorax curvispinosus; assembly: GCF_003070985.1. Classification (NCBI taxonomy): domain Eukaryota; kingdom Metazoa; phylum Arthropoda; class Insecta; order Hymenoptera; family Formicidae; genus Temnothorax; species Temnothorax curvispinosus. The sequence continues at coordinate 317,980 of NW_020226580.1, read as the reverse complement.
TTTTACTTATAATAGTGCCTTCAGGCCAAAGCAAACAAAAAAACATTTTTCTTCTAAACAAGAGACATTTTCCCTTTAATGATATAGAAAAAGAATAATGGCTAAAAAAAATTTCAAATAATATTTTGACTAACTAAAAAGAAAACGTTCTCTTAAAGAAAAAAAAAACTGTTTCTTCTTGACGCATGGAAAAAATTGTTAATCGTTAAGAATACATTCCAGACGATCTTATGACGTCTGTCTCTGAATCTCCATTTAAGTAAGACGTAACGCATGCGACGTCGATTGAAATCCGGCAGGAAGCGTTAATGCTACGAGACGAACGGATGACACTAAGAGAATCCCGGGTTCCGATAACGTTCCAGTATTTTCAACGCTCGTCTCTCACAGTTTCTCGTCGGGGCGTGATTCCTCGCACCCTGCGCCGATCCGGTCGCAAAATCGCACGAGGAAAATCGCGGAATGGAACGGCACGGGCTCATTCGGGCGCGTCGTTCGCTCGTCGATGGCGCTGCGGCTGAAGGTATACCCCGTAAGAGACGCCCGAGGGATGGAATGAGTTTTCCGGACGATTTAGTCAGGTATTTATTTGGCCACCTCCGCGCGTCTCTCCCGCGCGCTCTCACCCTCACCTCTTACCCGACATCTTCGCGGTTCTCGCTCCCGAGACTATCTTCCGGGAAATGCCTGACATAATGTAGCGTCGTCGGAGCTATGCGCTCCTTCCCTTCTCTCTTACCCTCCTTCTCTCCACACGCACTCATCCTTCTGCCGTTCTCCCGGTTCTCCCTCGTTTTCCACCTCTCTATTTTTCTCTTCACCGTAACGTCAATACCTATTCTCTCCTCATCTCTTCCCTCCCATCGATCTCTATACAGATCTTTGAGACGGGGAGATGTACAAGTTATTTTTAAAGGAAATATTAGTTATTTCGCTGCCTCATTCTATTTCCGCGAATATATTCTTGTGAAAACGTAACACGAATCGCTAATGCCATTGTACTCGGAAGCAAGCAGGAAATGTGATACGTAGTGCAAATATAGGTATCGATCCATGTATTTTCAAGCTAGTGGAAAATATCGATTGTCCTTTCTAAATGTTAACATCTTTTTGTTTATTATTTCACTGTATCTTTATTTTTTGTAGAGAGCTACTTTATTCTAATTAATTTTATTAATTTTCGCTATTAATTATTCATATAATGTGTCTTTTACATTCTTAGAGTTTTCTTCCCAAAACTTAACAAATTTTTATTTATTATCTTTTTCGTAGTATCCATTATCTCTTTTCATTGTTCGCATTCCTATCTCTTTACACGTTTCTCTATTATTTGCAGGATCTCTAATAGGAAATAAAAAAAGAACAAAGCTCGATAGTTAGCGAAGGTTTACAGAACCTTAAATAAGGGATGGGAATAAGGGAGCGAGAGAGAGGGAGGGGGAGTAACCTGCAAATTGCCACGCGCCGCATCATCCCCTGGGATCGTGTAGCTCCCACCGAAGAAGCGGCATCGTATCGCATCGCGTTCATCGGTGTGAATTTCTATCAGTCGCGATAGTGGTACGAGACCATCTTATCGCGCAATAAGGAATCGCGCCACGAAACTTGATCACGGTCGATCGTATCGAAAATATCTCTGCGGCAAGACGCTAATGTCGTAAGTTATTGCAACAACCAACTTTGGATATATTCCCTCGATACGACTTTGACGTTCCTCCTTCTTTCTTTCAAGTTTATGTAAAATTACACTTTATTATCAAATTGCAAAATTTTCTTGTAAAATAAAAAGTGAAACTTCTTTGTGTTCTCTAATTCTTTTTATAAAATAAGAATTCTATTTTCTTGTAAAATAAGAAATAAAATTTCTTTGTAAATTAAAATTAAATTTTTATGTGCTAGTAACCTCGAATCTGGGAATGATTGCGAAAGTTATTTAAAGTTAGAGTACGATCGATTCATAGCTTTTCCTACGTTCCGAGTAGAAGTCACCGGTGTTTTGCTGTGAAATCCGAAGCTTGTCAAATATCGAGTCACAGGTCAATGTACAGAAGCTGTAAAACGTTAACTGACGAATACTTACCTACTCCGGTGACGCGTTTCACCTGCGAAAAGTGGTTCCCGTAATATCGCGTGACAAAAAAAATCACGGGTGCACTTTAGACGACGATTATAAATTCGACACGAATGTGAGACACCGCGTCGACGAGGAAAAAATAGAGGCAAATACAAAGCGGAAAACGCATCGCAATTTTTTACGTTGTAAGAGAGAGAGAGAGAGAGAGAGAGAGAGAGAGACCGATATCTGCGATTTAAAACGCGAAAAACTGCGAGAAAAACGGAAAACTATCTTTCGAATGAATACATTCTAAAAGAGAAGTAATTTCGTTCCTTAAATTAACACAGATTTATCTAACGAGTCCGACTGTTTAAAGCTTTTAACGAGCGAACGAGCGTCGTTCCACTTCTATCGCGGTCCGCTTAATCGATACGAATTTTTATTTATCGGGGGATTAACGAGTCTCATTCGAGCTCGTGCGAATCGAAATGCGCGCCCTAGCCGGGAAATGGAAATGATCGCGGGTCAGAAGTTTATGAGATCACACGGCCCGGGAGAGGTTTTCACCACGTTGCAAAAAATTTCCATTTGTGATAATACCCCAGTTTCGCGCGCGATGGCGCATAACCGATTTTCTCACCGCTCGTCGTAATGTAAAGAGATAGCTAGACGTAAAATCTCATAATAACCGTTACACCGTCCGCGCGTTATGAAACAAGGATCTCTATCTCCTCCCTTTTTCTGTCCTACTTCTGGTTCTTTCTTAATTTCCTGACTGACACATTTCTTTCTCTATCGTTGTCATTAAATCGGGATATCTTAAACGCTAATTGGCCAGCAGTAGTAAAGCAGGTCTTGCTTTCTTCTCTCAGGAATTTCCGTAGTAATGTCGCATTTTGCATCTTGCAGCTTTGCCGTGTAGGATAATACACCAGAAAATATCCCATCTTATATACGAGTACTTTTATCTTGGAAACGATGCGCCAACATGTTTTTTAATCCTGCGTGTTTGCGAAAACCAAAACGAATATGATACTTTTTTCGAATTTTTCCCTAGAGAAATTTTGCGATAAGACTCGTTATTTGATGAAAGGAGATAAAAATAAAAATATGAATGAAGAAAAATCGATTTTAAAACAGATGTTCGGAATATTCTATATTATGGACGACAACAGCAAGTCTGAACGACAATAGGGAAAGACAATAAGGAGAATACAGTATACGTAGGAGATACGTCACGTAATGTCATCGTTAAATCTAATGCAATAACCATATATTCGATCAACACCGCATTTTATCCTGCCATTCTCGTACTTCTACATCGACTTGCCATAGAAACTAGATGTAATCGATATAGGACATCTTCCCTTCTCTCGTTCTCCTACTTCGTTTCTGCTGCAACACATCCTCACAACCGGTTCTTACTCTGTCGCACCCTCACCCTCTTCTATTGCACTTCCACTACCCTAAAGCTTCATAAAGCCGACACTATATGCGAACCGGACGACACCACGGACGGAGATTAATCATCGGTCGATTTTAATATCGTGCTCGCACAAGGTATCTATATTTACGGGGCACCGTGAAGAGAGAAAGAGAGAGATAGATAGAGAGAAAGAGAGAGAGAGAAGGGAGGAAAGGGAGAAGAAACACCTGCCGCGTAATTTATTAATTCATTTCTGCGCGCTTGAGGGTGCCCAATAATTCTAATTTGACCGCGCGGTCGTTAAGCGCTTTCCGATTCGGCCCGCGCCCTCCACGAGAAGGAGGGCAGAAAATTGAATCGACGTCGTCTTAGTAAGTCGATGAGGCTTAAAGGGGTCGGACGAGTATTAAGTGACTCGAACGTAGGGATGGGAGGACGAAAGAGCCGAAAGAACGCAAGCTATACCCATTCCGCTTCCGAATCCATTTACGTGACGTCGCGCCATTTCTTCGCGAGTCTCTGCAGGACGAGCTTCATTAACGTCGCGCGCACGTTGTCATAAGTGCGCAGGTGTGTATATGCATGCTTAGGTGTATGCGTGCGTGTGTGTATGTGCGTCAACAAGAATACACTCGCCTCCCTAATGGCTTCGTCGGCCCGCGAACGTTTACATTTGTCATACGCGACACGTGGAGAACACGCCACGACGCGTCGTTTTTTCGGAGATTATCAGGACGAGGCATTTCGGTGACGTTTTCTGCCTTTTAGAAAGAGGATCGTTTTCCTTTTTCCGTTTCTTTTTTTTGCGTAAAGCGCAGCTATTCGCCCCGTGAAACTTGCTTGTGTAAGCATAATGTGTGCTGGTTTTTGGGCGTCCCTCACATAAAAGCGAGCAAATGTCAGTGTCGGGTCTTATAATTACCCATCTCACTATTCTTGATGGGAATATAACAATAATTTGCGATTTAAACTCTGTCTGTGCTAAAAATGCACGGGCATCCATAAAAAAATAGTGTCTAAAGTGTACAGTGAAAGAGAACGGATACGCAAATCACGTGTTTCGCGCAAAAGTTAACTTCATGACAGAAAATGCTGTATTCTTTCGTGCGCCTGAAACAAGCTTCATTAGCATATCATGCTCATCAGTATAAATTGTTCTACGTAACTTTCTGCAAATATTCCGTTATGTTATACACGTCCGCCATTCTGTTATACGTCTTTATTTCTCGCGGATTTCAAGGAAACAATTTTTGATATTTTGTACCACATGCGAATATATCCCCCGTCCATCGTTGAAATCAACTACGTGACAATAGAATGATCGATCTCTCAATCGTCGAATATATCTCGCGAATCCTACATTCGCACCGTCTCGCAGGGCGTTCATTATCGAGATTAAATTTCGATTTTCTTGTTTCACTCCGGCATGTAATGAATTAACTTTATTACAAGAGATTTTTGTTTCGCAAATTTTATAAAAAGGATGAAGAATCAAGGATTAAAGTCAGATAAAAAATAGTACGAGTTGATAAAGGTAGAAAGTAAATATAAATGGCATACGAAATTTTTGATTCTATAGAAAGATGTATGTATTTAATTTAATACGTTTGCTACCACATGTCATATGTATCACTCACCGCAGTAACGAACATGTTAATATATATACTTTCTTTCGTATAAATTCAAGAATTATTATATCAGACGTAATAAATGATAAATGATATTATATAAATATCTTTTTCCATTTTAATAAAATCATTTCAAAATTTCTGTGCCATCTGATGTTCTCCCCCGCGTCAATTAGACTGTTACGTCAAAATTCAGGGTTCGCGGCGGAGATTATCCGCGTGAATTCAATTGCAGGAACATGTAAGCGGAAAGGAGCGACTTACTTGGGCGCCCTTGATTCAGACGAGGCGGAAAATCGGGGAGTGTCGCGTCAGAAAAATAACTCCTAAACGAGGCGAATTCGACGAATACAGACGTGAATTTTCAGAATGCTGCAATCGGCGTGAATAGAGATTAATTGATGTCCTCCCCCTTGCTCTCGTCCCGGCCGCCGTTCGTGCCTTCCCGTCGGGAGATTTTACAAATTTTCATTACACACAAGCCAGCCCGTGCGGGCAGCGAACGAATAGAGGCCGAAAGCTCCGCGAGCGAAAAAGCATCGAGGACGCGCAATCTCGATTACTCGCGCCCGAGGACGGGCACAGCTTTACGGACAAACTCATTCCGGCATAACAAATTATTCGGGGAAACGGCGGGAATTGTGCAGAAGCGACTAACAAGAAAGTAATTTGGTGTCACTCGTTTTATGCGACACGGCGACGTCGCGAATTCTGCGGAGATTTCCGCGCGAACGCGGCGCGAAATTTACTCGCGGATAACGCGGATTGATAAAGGAAATATGTGCTTTTAAATATACATATATCTGTATATGATAATCTGTATATCTGTATATGCTATAACGCTTAAATATTTAAATTCAGGTAATTTACTTGCGATAATTGGAAACTCTATTTCGATAATTTGTATTCATTAAACTCTGTCACATCGCGTTTCGATAATTTGACATAATTTTGTTGATTATACTGTCTCTGATTGCGAATAAATATAGTAGACTTGAAGTAAATTCTTACGAGTTAAAATGGGAATGTATAATAGAATATAATACCTAAATATATAACACATATTTTCATGTAAATTTCTTTACTTATTACAAATTACGTTTAAAAATTACTTTAGTATATTTAATATCATACTAATTAAAAAATTACGGATTAAGAAATGCTTGCAGATTTTAAAAAACATTTTATAAATAATGAAAAGTTTTTGAAAAGAATTATTTAGTCTTGTCTAGGATAACAACGGTATTAAATATTTTAATGGAAGATGATGCCATATTTATAAGTGTCTATACAAAGTTTATAAAGTTGATAGTTGCCATCTTCCAGAGATGCCATCGCGAGCAACTTATTAAGTCAAAACTGGCTCGTAATATAATTTAAAAGTATGACGTAAATATTATTTTAAGCGAAAAGAATATTATTTAACAACTCGCTGCTCGTTAAACGAGGGTGCTAAAAAAATTACGCGAAGCAAAATTAACGAAGCCAACTCGACGATGCAATCTAGAGTGTAGCCTTTGGTATCCGGGATCCGGAGACGAACCGAAACATCGAGTTCATCGATACCCATGAATATTGATCATCGGTCGTCGATTAGAACGCCTTCTCGCCCGAGGCGAGGGATCGTCTATGCGATCCAACGAAGAAAAAGTTCGACGAGGCGTAACGAGCGATGGCGCGCTTCTTATAAATCTTTTTACAGCGCGTCCAGCAGGTTCGCGTTAATTGGAAGAAAGCGACGGCGAAAATAACGGATTATTGAGCGTGTCGCGTGCATATTATAATTTCGGGAAATGCATCTAGAACGAAAGGACGCCAAGAGGCAATTGAAATATTATTCGAGATAAGCGGAAGCGTTTCCTCCGGCGCGACTTTGAAGTATAAATAGACTTAGCCGCGTAAAACGTTATCGTTTAGCTTTATTCATCTCGAAAGCGACACTTGTACATCGTCGTTGTGGTAATCTCCTTCCTTTCTTTGCAGGAAGAAACGGGATTTAGCCGTGTAAGGGTTCAATTATGTCCTTTCACGAAGTCGAGAAAGAATTCTTTAATGTAAAAGCGCGATCGTAATTGCGGGCTTTCTTTGCGTATCGTCTTCCATGATTTTAGCTTGAGTCCACAAATTAATCTTGAAAAGATTGCGTTTAAAAGATATTTTACTTCTGTTATATAAAATTATCACAACATTTGTACAAGACATTTTATTCCAGTATCATCTCTCTATATTGCGTTATTTTTCACGTTGTTTATTTACGATAATTAAAAAGGTAATCAAGAAAAGACAACACAGTTCGCATCATGCGCCGCTTGCCTTGTAAAACGCAATAACTGCCATCGACCCGATATTTTTATCAGTCCGTAAAATTGTCTCATTGTAAAACACGTATGTTACTGCGAAAAGTTGCAATCTCTTGAATAATTGCACCAATAAATAGCTCCTACTTTTACACTATGTAAAGCACAATTTAAAATATTAGAATATGTACTAACAAATTACTTCTACGTGCGCACGTGTCGCACTGAAATTTTTCCTCTATCTCTCTCCTTTTCACTTATAGATACCTACGCATTTTTTCTCGCTTATGCTGCTGTGCGCATTCCGTATGCCAAATCCATATACTTATTCAACTCACGAGAACTGTTAATGAAAAATGAGCGTTTTGGAATTATTGAATAATCTCGAAGCGCTCCACCGATAACTTCTGCATTTAAGCCCATAATAAAAAGACAAAAGTGCACTAGGCAAATGGCGCCATTGCGATCCTCCGTGCGCGGATACGTCGTTGTCGTTCCACCACCTTCTCCGCGGGAACGGCCAACGGCTCTTAGATTCATGAAGTGCTCGAAATACACTTTGCAGTTCTTACACGTGGAAATATATGTACACGTATGTACACGTGAGTGTGCGACCGACGATATAAGGCCGGGCGATAAGGCCGTTTCACTGCAGCACTATCGCCGCGGTCGTAACCATTTTCGTAGGCTAGCACACGACGACTTGTGTAAGTGATCTTCACGTACGATTGCTTCGCCGGCGAAGTAGGCGATAATAACGAGTACCCTATATAA
>NW_020226580.1:284866-304799 GCF_003070985.1 Temnothorax curvispinosus | reverse complement strand
GGTATCATTTTTTCCACATCCCTCCCTTCGGAAGCAACAATTTATATTAAAATGTTATTTGACGTAATAGCTATTTCATTAAATATTCCATCAAACAAATAATACTCTTTATTAATTTTCAATTTTACCCCCGGAAAATAAAACCCTCAAACAAGGTCTGAACACGTCGATACATTGATATTTACACGCTGATAGGAAACAATCGATAACGAGCGCGAAAATTGTTTCTGCCAACTGATACATCCATATATGAGATGGTGTGTACGTGTACGGGCGGCCCAAGTAATTAATTCATGGACGTGAGATAAAAATGGTTTATTAAATGCCACCCCGAATGATTTGTCGTTGGCATTCGGCCCGAGGACTTTGGTTGATGCGGTTAACGCGATGAACTGACCGAAATGTTGCAAATCCCGTATTAAATTGCACGGCATGGCAGGAAAATAAGCAAATTGAAAGAGAAACGGCTTATTTTATTTTAACCGCGGCGCGAGTCGAATTGCGTTAGGTATAACAATACCTATCTCGCAGATTTTTTAACACGGCTTGCCCTGGTAACCTAATACGGATTGCATTCCTACAATACACTAATTAAGTTACACGGCGTACTAAAAAAAAAAACGATTTTATCAATTTTTGCTATTTCCATAACTAGTTACCTTTTTTCAGCGTAAATTGGATTATAATTCACACGAATTTAAACCGAGATCCTATCAAGTTCCACGAATTTTCATCATTGCATTATCTATTATTTAATAAAAAAGCACATTTAATTATCACGGTTTTACTATAGTTTAATAATTTCATTATTTAATCTAATAATTTATTAAATGATAATACAATTTATGACCATAATTAAACAAACGCACGCACATATAAATGAAATTTTTATTATACATTATATATAATTTTCGCGTTCTGTTACACTAGTAAACTAGTATATAACCTCGACTATTATTTCTTTGCTGCAGGAGAGCAATCCTGACGAACCCTGACCTGCTGGCGAGCACACCATGGTACCGGTTGTTCGAGAATGACTTCTGGGGAACACCGCTGACGGAACGTGGCTCGCACGGAAGCTATCGACCGCTCTGTGTGGCCACCTTTCGTCTGAATCATTTTCTGGGTGGCCTCGAACCCTGGGGCTACCATCTGGTGAACGTAGCATTACACGCCGCCTGCACCGTTCTCGTGGTCAAGGTCGCCAGAAAGGTGAGTAATCGCTTCCGCTCTAAGGCCGAGTACTCACTAGTCACTAGGACTGTGCAACGTGCAACGCAACGGTTGCTACAATTTTTTCACAATAGGGGTTTGTTCCGAAATAAGGACACGTACTCACTAGTTGCATGGCAGCAACCGTTGCGTTGCACGTTGCACGGTCCTAGTGAGTACCCGGCATAAGATATCGTCTTGCGAAGCAAAATAAATTAATTCCGCGATAAGTTGCGACAAAATTAAAAAATGTTGACCGCATTAAAACAACAAAATGATTGTGTCGTGACAAATAGCATACGGATTTTATGCCAAGGCGATAGAAAGGAGCTAACGGTGACACCTGTAGAGCGCATATCACACGGGAGTTTTGATAATATCCTATGATTTAGTGGCTGTCAAAAATAAAATCTTAAAAGTTCGTCCGAAATATTATCGTTAACGCCCGTGCTGTGTATTCCCCTTTCGGTATAAAAATCAGCGTATCATGAAGGAGATTAATGTAAAGTCTGGAATCTATATTTGAAATTCATCAATATCCAATGAAAAAAGCTAATTATTAACAAATTTTATCTCCTGCTGCTTGTGTTTGTATTTCGTGTAAATTGTTTACCATCAAAATAAGCGATACCGACAATTAATCAAGATTTAGGCATCTGCTAGGTATTGGTAGACTTAAAATTCTCCTTCCATCGGTTACACCACAATCTCTACTACACGACATTAATTTTCATGGTTTTGTTGGGAGAAAATTACAAGCTCAATTCGCTTCGCAGTAAAAGTCACGTTATGAATCCATCTAATTATTAAGTAATCCTAGATTCGTTTTATATCCGAAATAAAGCCACGGAAGATCCTTCTTATTTTATTTATGCCGGAGCACATCTCTCCAGAGAATTGTCGGCAGGAGGATTCAAATAACGAGGGAGAGCCCGTTTAACTTTGCCATAAGCCTGCTGCGCAGTTTTAATTTTACGACGTCACTTCGTTTTAGTTAGCTTTGGATTCCTCCTATTCCGGAAGGGACGATGGGGCCGGTCGTGAAAGGGAATTGTAATGGCGATTCGGCGTAACACGCGAACATCTCAAATAGGACTTCCAGATACGTCGGAGGATCAAAAGAGCCGCGACGAGGTCCTATCATCCTAATGAGACTTTAATTTTACATCACCTCTTTCGGTCACTGTGTTCAACTTTGCTAGCATTTAACTTCGGCATGTTTTAATGACGCTTTGAAGAGCCACGTAAAGTACAATTTAATTATACGTGCAATAAATTACGTCAAGTTCAATTATAACAGTTACACTAATTTAAATCAAAGTTAATTATATGTACGATAATTCAAATAAGACTCAGCTGTACATGCGCTCTCTAAAGTACATTACACAAACTTAATCATACTTTGATTGAATTATATAAAAAATATGTTGGTCAACTTGGTATGTACATACGTAACTTCGATAAAATTTTGAACAAATTAGGAAATGTACCAAAAGTTTCAGTAAACAGTCCTCGAATAAGTTTGAAAAATAATTAAACGAATAGAAGAGCGAAATCATTGGGCGCCAGAGAAACGTAATGCGGAGAATGAACAGATTCTACCAATATTCTTCAATATTCGTAGCACTTTGTATGTACGCGCGGTCGCTTTTCCGCGAGCTGCTGTTTCCGAGAATAATCCGTTTATGGAGATATATTCGCTTGAACTGTGTTATGTGTGATATTAAACTGATATTGCGTGGACTAATTTTCTGCGTAACTGAAATATTCGGTAATAACATGTGCTACAATACTTAAGGATACTCAAATTGGCAATTTTCACGTGATCCGCGTATAGATGTGAAACAACAGAGAAACATGATGCAGAAAATGAGCAAATTCCACCGGAATTAGGCTTATTCTCCGACATTCGTAACTTATGAACGACATGGTTGGTTTTCCGCGAGTTGCCGTTCACGAAATAACTTATTAATGCAAATGTATTTTTAATGTTCATACTGTTTATACTCGCTCGAACTGCATTACACGTGACACTAAGCTGACATTGAGTGGTCTAATTTTCCGCGTAGCCAAAATATTTGGTAGTATATTTGCCGCAATATATATTTAAAAATTTTCACATCGACAGACAATTTCATGTCAATAGTTCGCATGTATAACCTAGATACGAAGCAGCAGCAAAGCGTAATGCAGAGATTTGACAGATTCCATCAAGATTAAGCTTATTTTTCGACATTCGTAAACGATGCGGTTTATTTCTTGTGAACTGCCGTTCGTAAAAATAACGTGTTTATTGAGTCGTATCGTACTGTTTATTTGTTCGAACTGTGCAACGTATAGTACTAGCAAGCTGATATCGCGTGGTTTAATTTTCTGCGTAGCCGAGACGTTCAATGTGATAATATTTATCCCGAAACTTAAGGATACTGACATTGGTAGGCAATATTGTAGGTAGTATTTTCACGTGCAAGTGCGAAACGGCCAAAACACTACTCATATTTTATTTAAAATGCATATTTGCCGGAAAACATTTCACGAATTGTGTTGGCGAATTGTTCGCAAACCTTACTCGATCTGTTGGTGAATAATGCGTGTAAAAAATTCATGATTAATTCTCTTATTTGCAAAAATTTAACATGATGTCTATGCTAGTGTTGACTTTGGCTTTCCTTTTGATCTTGCCTCTCCTACAGCGAACTTGTAACAAACTGCTCGCAAACAGCAATCAAACAAATGAAAAATAACAACCGATTGTAAAGTGCTTATTAACATTTGCAAATTGTTAATAAACAGTTCGCGATCGGTTGTTATTTTTCATTTGTTCGGTTGCTGTTTGCGAGTAGTTTGTTATAAGTTTGCTCTAGGAACGATAAGATCACAAAAGGAAAACAGTAAACCTAAAGTTTACTGTGTGGACGGGTTTGTGGCGGTCAGTGGCAAACATAATATTAGTCAGTATATACTAAACGAGTCATTTTAACGAATTTACGAATTTCTATATTTGATAAAGGATTTTGTTGTTTTTTTACAAAATAAGAAAGAAAAATTTGAGATAAAGTGATTGAAAGAAGAGATCGTGAAATTAACGGAGTTTTACAAAGAAGAATCTGTGGAATGTTAAATTGACAGATATATAGTAATAAATCCAAAAACACAAAAATACAAAATTATATTATAAATATAAAAATGCAAAAAACTATTTTAATTCTCTATCTTCTTTTAATCAACAAATCGACAAAACAATTCTGAGTCATTGTATCTTTTTGTATTTAAAAATTTTTTCTGTCAGAAGCAAATTTACATTTTTTCTTTTGCATCAGCAAATGCATTTATAATACGTTAATACGTATATTTTATACATAACTTTATTCACCTACATATAAAATTATATAAATACAAATATTTATATTCACATGTTTATTTATTTACGTTTATATCGTTTTAATATATTTACGTAACGCTCGCTTTATTTATTTATGTGTATTTATACGTTAACGAAATTTTATATAATTTCATATAAATTTCATATAAATAAACAAAGTTAAGTAAAACATGAATTAATATATTATTACTCATAAAATATTCTAAGTATTGAAAATATAAGAATATTGAGAATATCTATATTCCTCCTACGACTTTTGTTCATACATTTTTTCATAATTCTTTAAACAATTGACAAGTTTTCTAATCGATAAATCTCATTACTTAAAAGAAATGTTTACTGTATAATATTTTGTTCTATTTCCTTTTGTTTGTAAATAACAAAATAAAAACCAAAAATAGGTCAATTTTTAGAAGTTGATTTCGTATATCGCGCATGTGATGGAATATTGCGAGCATCGCGCTGACTATTTTTTGCAACTGAGGTATTTGACGATGATATCGACGTAATGTGATGATATTCTGGTTGACAAGCAATATTTTTACGTCAAGAATTCGCATGTAAAATTGCCGGGGCAATTTTCAAATTTGTCTCACGCGAAATTCATTGCGCGCGTGACGAGTTTCGTGACTATTGTCATATTTCATATTATACTGACGTCAAAAGTGAGCGCAGAAAGCGTTTTTATCATTACATTATTAGATTGGACTCTCGAGTAAAGTAATAACAGTTGATAATAACGATTATATTACGTCACTTGCCTGCAGCGAAATATATCCCTCAGTCGAGAACGAACGTTACACGTGGTCGTGGATGAGTGCGGAGAGTGATCGGGGTGTGAGGGTACTTACAATTAGCACATTTCTTGGAATCGTGAAAATAAGCAGTAATATCCAAGTTGCATACCGTTTTATAAGTTCATTAGCAACTCAAATCGTTTTAGCGCGTTATTATGAGCGTGAGAAAGTGGCAAGTACGAGGAGCCGCTTTAATTTAATACACACAGCACTTTCTCGTATAATGAAACTGTCGCGCTAATTAACTGCGTCTAAGTGTATTAATGAAAGTACTTCTCGTACTTCGAGAGCAGCGTTTTGAGTTATGCATGCTGTTAATATTTCCAGTAAGGCGTCTCGCCGCGCCGCGGTGTTTCCACGTTCTCGATTCCGATCGATTCTCCTTCCGTACCATTTTCCGCCACCTTCAATTTTCTGCTGGCGCGTTGAAAAAAATACGACATTTATACAATTTCCCTGCTCGGAATTCCGTCCGTCTCGCCGTTACCCCTTTATCCCCTTATTGCAAATGTGCATCGGATCGTATAATTTTCGAATAACCCTCGTCAATGACTGCTGCCGACGATTACCAAGCGTCGTGCATAAAACTGCAAATTGTATATTCCTCTGCATCTTTACATATGATATTCCTTTTCATATTTTGACCAAAATATTTCTCCTTATGTTTCAATAATTTTTTTGTTATTGTGAATAAACATGATTGTCTTTAATCGTTTTACTTTCTCGTTAATGTCTCAGTATTAATTCGACGTCTCTCAACACATATTAAATTATTATAACAAAATAAATTGTAGCTAATTAGAATGTTCTTCATTAAAATCTTGACATAAAATAAATCCGCGTGTCATAAAATTATGAATTCCAATTTCTAATGTCTCGGACAAATTGCTATTAGGTATTATTGTTGACCATTTGCCTGATAGATAATTAAATCGATCTGATCAAGCACAATCCCCGCGACGGAGTGGAGTCAATTAACGTTGAAGCTAATTTGCCCCACTCCCGTCAGTCGAAGGGATCACCTCGCAAGACATTTACATGTGTACCTTACGAGATATCCGCAATTACACTCCGCAGGTTCTACCAGGAAGGAGCAATCTCGCGCACGCGATCACGGGTTTCCTGTTTGCGGTCCATCCCATTCACAGTGAAGCTGTGGCCGGTATAGTCGGACGTGCCGACCTTCTTGCCTGTTTCCTGACCTTGACATCTTTCCTGACGTACTCAGCCCATTGTAATCGCACGAGATCGCCGTTTCCTCTGCTACTGGCCCTAGTGTCGTCAACGTTGGCCACCCTCGCCAAGGAAACGGGCATATCGTCCCTGGCTCTCTGCCTTCTGTGGGAACTCTGTCGAGGCGAGCCAAGTCGAAAGGTAAGTGGCACGATATTATCTAGTTCAGCAGTATCGAGTATTTCCATTGTGAAGAGCTCGGTTTGCGACAGCTGAATCATCAGACATTCAGAGCGAGAGATGAAGTAATTTAAGATTTCACATTATAAATGCGAAATTTAGTCGTTATAAAAAATTACGAATCTTGCTCACTCTTGCTCTGAATTCTTTCAATAATGTTTAATGGATTCGCTCTGACAATGAGTTACGTACAACCGCAGATTATCGTACTATAAATTGTGTAAGAATGGCAGATTAAAACAAATTACCAGGAAAGTTTTATACACCATTACTTTGCTCGTCACAATGATAATCATATAATATGAACACTTGGTACATGATATATACAAAGATATTAAGTTTAACTAAGCGCATTTAAAAGTGCCAGCAAAGTACAGATAAAGGTATCTCAAACTATACATGACTGCGCTTGGAACTTGATAGTCTTCGATAGAACTACCATCAGGATAGAACGGTATTTCGCGAATCGATATCAGTTTGCGGACGCGCCGCACGATTTCCGCGCGAGAACGCCGCCGCGCCGCGCCGCGCCGCGTCGTCGTTTATTCGCGCGTCTCATTTCGTGGAGCGTGAAAGTTTCGACAGGGAAACAAGGCGGAAGACAGGCATACCGCGTGCGCACATACGGGCTCGGGGAAGCGTGTAACTGATAACGCAGTGCCGTTGCAATGCGCTGCATCTTGCCTGCATTCTGGCGAAGACAGCGAACTGATGCGCGCACACACACGGTAAGCCGCCCATCTCCAGCCTCCGCGTTTAGGTGCCATGCCTACTGTCGTCACTCACACCCTGCCTACCCTCTTCCCTCCTCGCAATCTCCAAAACCCCCATTCGCCGCCATCTCCTTTCGCGCACGGTGCATCCGGATGCGCTGGATGCACCGGACGCCTCGCGTGATGCATGACGTGCGCCCGTTTCTCTCCCCCTATCTACGCCGCGGTTGGAGGGGTGCCAAGAGGATCGTTCGCATTTTCCGACATCCCTCCAAACGCCTCTGAGGCCTCTACACGTCTTTTTCGTTCTTTTCGTTTGCCCTCCCCTTTCCCTTTTCCCCATTTATATTTCTCTTCTTATTATATTTCCTCTCGTCCTCGCGCTCGCGCCGCGTCGGCTGTGCATCCCTCTGCGGCTTCCTTCTCCTTTTCGCCCAGCTCAGGGTATCCACCATCGAGCGTAAATCGTTCGCACCGTTTTCCATAAAAATCTATAGTCGAGTGCAATATGCTTCAATGGCGGATTAAAGTGCTAGCAGAGAATTTTTTTTTTAGAAATTTTAAATCGTACATTTTTTGTGTCAAATAATAATTTTAATTTTTTCTAATTTTTTAAATTATTATCTTTTATAGTACAAAACCCAACGTAGCGCGACACGTAATTGTTAAAAGAAGATTGCAGCTTTTTCGTGCGAAATCCAAAACGGAAATGCCTCGCTATTCGACAGCGGAAACATCACCGGCGTTAGCAATGGTACTTACTCTTTCTCGTTTTCTGCTCGCTTTGTCGCCATTCCGGCCGCGCGGAAATATGCGTGGAACGGCGGAAGCTGCAACGAGATCCGGGGAGACAAACGAGACGTGACGTTCGGCAGATGAGAACTAGAACCGAGAGGATGGACGCGGAAAGCGCGCGAAGGGCGGAGAGCGGAAATTTATTAAGTTACGATCGAACTGTCCGGAACGATCGCGAAGTAATTGGAAAAATCTGGTTTTCAGATTATCGATTCAGCGAGAGAGTATCGAACGGCCCGGCCGGCTGAATATCTCCTCGTGAAATATCGCCGCGACGTTAAATCCGGCTCTGTGACGTTTGTTTCCTTTTGGATGCTTCGCGTTGGCCGTTTTATCGGAAATAAAACAATATCGTCGCGAAACAGAAAATCCGCGATAAGTGATGGAATTACGGCAATTATGGCGCAACCTCGATAATCTAAACTAATTCCAGTTTATCCGGATGCAAGAACGTATTCAGATTATCGAAACATTTGGAATTTAAATGCGCGATCACGGTTTTTTTTTTTTTTTAATAAAAGCAGCATTTAAATTTAACATAAGCATTTAAATTTAACATAAGCCAATAGCGAGTTTACCGCGCGTTTGATAAAATTTCATTTCATATATAAATTACGCGAATGTCTTATTGTTTATTAAATCATAGAACGATTAATGTTAATTCTCTCGGAATGGATAACACGATTGATTAAGCAGAATAAAAGAAGATTCGTTACCGGAAACTTTCCAGACGTTTAACGATCGATTTCTCAGGACGGCCGTCCCCGAATAAATTAACATTTAACCGCGTAATGTTACACTGTCTTTGCGAAACATGCAGAGCGCCTTATTGTACGTAATACGGATAATTGTCGCTGTCACAGAAAGTCTTTATAGCAAAAGTTTCGGTCCGGAATTAGCGGTTACGGAGCCACTAACGCCGCGCGGATGCAGCCTCGTCGTAAGTCGTAACCCGCTCGCATCGTCCGGAAAATTACATCTTACGGCTGTAACGAACTTGCCGGAAGTTTGCACGAAGCGCGACGTATCGTTCGTTTATTAAGGCAAGCTTTAAACTATTCACGGCCTCGACAAATCTTCCCGTGTAGTGTCTCTTCTCTTTTGCGAACTCGCGGCGCGCAAGAAACTTCGGAATAATACAAAATTGGAATAGAGAAAGGGAGGAGTGGAGTCGAACAGAGAAAGGGTAATGCGAAGTAATAAGGCGTACCGGAAGCAATGTGCAGTAAAACGCGCGCCCGCGCCCGCGCGACACCGTCCTTAAACACGACGATGTGGCATTCAATTTCGCGTCAGCTAACTTTTTTAACGAACTTTGTGGCACACTTTGCGCCAGTTCCCATTTCAGTCTGAGATACGAGACGAGTGTCTCTGCGCACGGCGAAGAGCGTAATCGTGCTTAACGTGAATTATAAATTCACCGCAAACTATTATTTCAACCTGATCCGACTGTCTGTGTAACTTTCGAATCGCGTTTCCAGCCGCGGTTACTGCGGACGGAAATTTCATTAAGACTCTTCGCACGAATTTCGTATAGTTCAATATAATCTAATAATATAATCTAGAGGACGTGTTCCTGTATTCCTATATTTTCCATCTTGTGAGAGTTTATAATGATAAATCTCGGTTATCTGATAAAATATCATCAGGTTGCAAAAATATCGAATAAATATATCGGTTATTCAATGACTATTCAATGATTTCAATTGCTATAAATTTCTAATTGATTTTTTAAAACTTATCTTTATTTTTTGTCGTATTATTGTGTTATTGCTCAATGTTATTGCTCATAATTAGGCAATTAAATTAAAATTACTTTTGCTTTATAATTTCGCTAAAAATGGATTTTTCGTAACGTAAGAACCCGTTCTGCCATTCTTAACTAACATTTTGTTTGTCCATCGCGAACGATGAAGGTAGAGCGTCTGTTATCCCTTCGCGTTTCGTCAACACGAGCATTGTATAGCGAGACCAGTCTTGTTCACCGATTCGTCGGACACAAACGATTTTCTCCTTTCCATCCAACCGAAACTATCTTCCGGTCGGATGCAATGCCGCGTTCACCGAGGTAAACATCGCATCGGCGACTGTGTGAAGACTTTCATACTTCCAATTCGCCCCTTTTCCCTTTTCTGCTTATCCATGAGAAAAAAAAGAGCACGAACGCAGCATACAATACGGAAACAACGTATAACCGATGAACTGACAACAGGAATACCGTCGCGCCGCGTTATTACAGTACCATATTTCCCGAGATACCTCGTAATACATGTCTACGGTACTTTTATTATTTCTGTATATGTACACTCGCGCGACCGATGCATGTATCACGCTCGCGCACATGTGTCGCGACACAGAGTACGCGCTTGCATGCTATCTCGTAGTTACGCGTTTTAAATCTATGACACCTATTCTCTTTATTACGGCGAAAAAAAGTGTGTTGAGCCGAGTCGAGCATCTATAAACATCCATCTAAAAAACTATTCATATTTTATATACACATATATAGAGTAATTTAGTTGAAATCTGTGATGTAATAACTATCAAGATGATAGAATTTAAAAGTTTGATTTTAGCGGTTGCGAGTCCCAACAAATTAAATAGTTTCTTATAGCGCACACCTACACGTTTCTGTTGCGCGCACAACATTTGACCTAGTTTAACCGAAACTCCAAACACACACACACGACGCGGCACAATAAGCTATACGAGTAATGCCATACCCGTCATCCGTTGGATTTCAGGGTAACTGCGGATTCACTCGGGGTCGCAGCGTCGGCATTCTGTCAGGCGGTCTCGCGCTGCTCGCCCTGGGTCGGCTCAGGCTCGCGGGGAGCAGGCCGGAGTTCGCGAGCGCGGACAATCCGACGGCGCGGCATCCGTCGCGGCTGACGCGCGGCCTGACGTTCCTGTATCTGCCGGCGGCCAGCGCGAGAATGCTGCTCTGCCCGAGCACGCTGAGCTTCGACTGGTCGATGGACGCCGTGCCGCGCATAACGAGCCCGTGGGACCCGCGGAATCTCGAGTCCGTGTGCCTGTACGCCGTCCTGATCGGCGCGGCGTTCTGGGCCATCAGGGGTGTGCGACGACCACGTCGAGACTCGACGACGAGCCTGCTCCAGCAAGCGTATCCACGATCGGCGTCGTCCAGGTGTCCGGTGTGCGCCGGTAGGCGCACCGGCGGCTGCCACACGGACGGCTGTCGCGCGGCCAACAACAATAATAACAGTCCGCTCGGCGATTGTCACTGTGCCAAGAGGCCGAACAGCAACGGCGGCGTGAACGGCGTAAACGTCGGCGGCCGACAAACCGCGGCCACCGCCCTCGCCGTCTCCCTGGGCTTCCTTGTGCTCCCGTTCCTGCCGGCGAGCAATCTATTCTTCTACGTGGGCTTCGTTATAGCCGAGAGGATACTGTACCTGCCCAGCGTGGGCGCATGTTTGGTGGTCGGCGCCGCGGTGTCGGGATGCTACCGGATAGCGAGGAGAAACGGGTCCAGGACGCGCGGCAGAGCGGTGCTGCTGGGAACGGCGATTCTCATCGGCGTGATGTCGGCGAAAACGCTCGTGAGGAATGCCGATTGGAGGGACGAGGAGAGCTTGTACAGATCCGCGCTGCACGTCAATCCTCCGAAAGGTAAGGGCTTAATTGTAGTTTAAGGACAAATATGGAAGGAGAATAATTGAATTTGTACATACGTATATACATATATTATAGAATAATAAACAAAAAGGAAAAGATGACGAGTAAAGAAGAACAGATATCAAAGTGTATCTGACAGTTTTCTCATCAAGTAGAGTAACCACTTAAAAACTCCCATCTTTTGCTAAATAATGTATTTTTTTAACGACCGCGCGCGATCATATACCGCAGAGCCCAACGTCGTCTCGATATATCTCATGAAATATCGTCAACATTGGTGACATTTTTATCAGCTGTGACCATTCCGTCGTTGACTGCGAGCCCTTAAATGCATACAATATCTATGAGAGTGTCACTCTTTATACACGAAGTGTCATAAAAAAAATGGAAGAGAACAACCGGTGTTCCGTGCGTTACCGCTTCGCCGGACGGATTAAAGACATAAAGATAGTAAAACGTGCCACGCGCGTTAATAATAAAAAGCCATTGCGCGTTGATCGAAGCCCGATAGGCGCGTCACCGCAGCGAAATATACGACCAAAGTAAAAGTGAAATTCCCTGCCAGCCGACGGTGCCGACGGATATCGCGCGCCGCCTGTTTTCTCGTTGTAACGCCAGGAGCCATTGTGGCACCGACGCACGGGCATGTGTTATCCCGTCTGTTCATCTTACACCTCGACGCGAGCAACTATGCGCCTACCATGTCCATAAAATCATCGGAAAGATGTATACGCGGCATGCGATGAGAAAAAAGTCTGACCCTTCTTTTTCCGTTTCCACTGTGCTTTGTCTCCCTCTTTTTCTCTTTTCCACGATTTCACGGATCTTATACTGACTCGCAGATACGTACTTGCGTGCAGCATGCAAAAAATGCTGATTTACAGAAGTAGAATTAAAAAGAGTTTTGTTCTAAAAAAAACTTCTATTTTAAAATAATTTTAACGTGATTTTTAACAAAGTTATTATAAAGTAATTTTGTCCGAAATATTTATGAATAAATATGTTGGAATCTTTACTATACATATTTTTATTTAAACAAGTTTATCTTTAAATAAGAGTATATTAATTCTCATAATTCCAATAAATTCTATCTAATAATTCCAATAAACGCAGGACAGTTATATTCTCTTACAATTAGATTATTCTCTGTGCGCGATTGCTTAATGCAGTGAAAGATTAACTATCTCTCTCCCGCGTTTCTTCTAGCTCTGCATATATCTCATATTTTTAATCTATCTGACGGAAACGTCTTATGCGCGCCAACATATACGCGCGTTAAGAGCATACGTGAGTTTCTCGTTTCTTCTCATCCGTCGAGCTCTCCCTTTAATGCATCCTTCTAATCCGTCCCGACCTTTTTTCACCTTTTATCCACTTTCATACGGCGCTTATCCTCCACGGTGTACTTTTTCGTAATTATTTTAACTTACAGTCCCGCGAACGTAACTGCTACGGCCGGCTTCTCTCTCGCTGCTGGCGAGAATTTTTGCTTCGTTTCTGTAACGCGTTTCATCCGCGCGATACAACGCGAGTATATTGCCAGAGAGAGAGAGAGAGAGAGAGAGAGAGAGAGAGAGAGAGAGAGAAAGAGAGAGACGCAACGAGTTCCTGCCGTATTAATTTGACCTCTTCCACAACTGTTGCCGCCTATATTCTCGCTGTTATATATATATATCCAGTATATTGAAAGCAATTTCGCAACGTTTTCCTATTTCGTATATTAAAAAGTGCCTTGAAAGTACAAACAGTACAATCTTTTTGCGAATAAATTTACAAGGGAAAAACAGATGGATATTTGGTTTTTAAACTCGATACTAGAGCATCGGCCATATAAGTTACCCCGATTCTTCCTTCACATGCGTACTCTGGGGCGCCATCCGTCTTTGCCACTTTTTACACTCTATTCGCTCCATTTACTTTCGTGATAATCTAACGATTGATTGCGCGATTTAATCTACCGGACAGTAGTTCGTATTAATTGTGCCGCACATCAGCGCTGCGCATCTGTTCCACGTCATCGGTCGCATTACGTTATTTTTAAGATTATCTCAACATTTTTATTATTTATGCATTCTCGCTCGCTTTAATCCCGAGCATTTTAAAGTCACACTTCGTCAAACTTTTATCATTTTAATATATCAAAATGAAATCGGTTTTATAACGAAACTAATGTAGAAATCACTAATAATCATTAATAATTCATATTAATATATATAAATATGGAGAAGTTAGATTCTCGTTACAAACTTCCCTCATTACAAAATTCTCGTTACAATTTCTCGTTCAAGAAGCGCGTCCCGATTCGACTTGATAAATGAAAGATAACTGTACACGCTTATTAAATTTTGACCAAGAAACCTCGCTTCTGTGTATATCCCCACATTTTTTAAATTAACAATCCCGCAGAGCTGCTCATCTTAATTCCGCGACCCGGCATTTGCCCGTCGTCGGTCTCACGAGACAATCTCGTCTCTTCTCTCGGGATGCTACCCATTCCCACCTAATCTTCATCCATTTTTTTTAATGTTCCCGCAAAGGGGAAGAACGGGGCGGATCGAGAGCGAGAGAGCGGACGGTCACGCGAGCTGACGCCGACACAACGCGCTACTACCGGGGCGTCAGCGCCGACGCGAACGTCGCAGCGCGTTTTAATTGCGCCGACAGAAATTGCGTGTTACCGTGTTAACAGGCTGCTCCGCTACGAGAAATAAATTTACATTTTGTTGGTTCAGAGGTCGCGCCGACACACTCGCGTATTCGCCGGACGATGCATCCGTGCCCATTCTCACCCTTTCCGCGGGCCCACCCCGCCTTCCTGCTCAACAGCCTGCACCTCACAGCTGCGTACATTCTCCCCTTTGCACCACCGAGGCCGCAGAGTCACTCTGCCGTCGGGTTGACGTCTACTCGTTGATTTAACACGCGTATCTATATATAGCACCGTTTCCCTCGGCTAACTGCGATTTCCACTGATTATACGGCGATAACGTATCAATTACAATTGAGTACACGTCTAAAATTGTACCGATTATAAGAAAAAGTAGTTGAATATTTCTGTCATGTATCTTACACACACAATTAAAATCTCTAAGAAATTATTTTTAAATATAGAAATTAGAAATTATTCTTAAAATGCTATCTATTTAAGACAATTAAAAACAAAAAAGAGAGCATATAAAGATTTAATCGTTGAAAAATGTATATCTAGTAAAATTATAAATCCAATTGGCGAGACGGTGTCGATATTGTATTATGCAGATATTTAATTCTGCTTTGAAACACGGTCTTATTTCACATCATGCTTTGGATTTACCAGAATTAATATCACTTAAATGATAAAGTGCAAACTGTACTTCTGTGCAAACTGCACTTCAGATACCACATAATAGCGTTGGAAGTATAATAACTACGAAAATATTAACCTTTATGTCTGGGGAGGTGATGTATATAGGCGCGGTGTGCGTGCGCGCGGCATGTAACTATGTTCCCGGGGCACTTCCTGCTGATCATTTAACGAGTTGAATATTCAACTATACAAGCGAGCACGTAAGCAGAGAAATGATGGGCGGGCGTATCTTGATCGTGATAATTCTCAAGTAATTGCCGCTAGGATAATAATTAACACCGAAAGCGTAAGATGTATTTCGCACCTGTACATCGTGCCATCCGTTAATAATTAGCTTGCTGCCGTCAGCTTCCTATATACAGACACCGTGTTCCACTATTATTCTTTCTCAGTGCTTCATATTTATCACATTTTTCGAAGCCGATAAATTATTATCTTCATGTTGAATAATCATCGGTTTGAATTTTTTAATATATTTGATACATTTTGCCAACCAACCCTCTACTTTATTAAATTAAATATTCCTGATCTTAAATTAAATATTGTTTGCGCTGGTGATTCCAGCTTATGGCAACTTGGGCAGCATTCTCAGCGAACAGGGGCGAGTAGCCGAAGCGGAAGAAGCGTTTGTTCAAGCTCTTCGCTATCGACCGAACATGGCAGACGTGCACTACAACCTGTAAGTACTACATCCTAATTCATTCATATTCTTCTTGTTTACGTCAATATTCATGATGTACACGAACCGCATGTATTAAATACGCATAAATACGCGAGTAATGTGTGAAACTTGATAATTTATCATGTTTTGCAGTTAATAATTTTTGCGAATCTGTTAAACGAAAAATTGCAAAAAGAAATCGCGCATTTTTCATATTCTGTGAAAAATATATTTTTAAAAGATCGTACCTTTAAACTATTATGCGAAATCTTTTCTCTCACGTCACTGAGAGACTCAAAGTGAAAGCTATATTAGGTCCAATATGAATTCGTCCTCTAAAAAGGGTCTTAAACCTCTTTTTATATAAGCAGCATAGTCGTCTGAACTTAGCCCGCTAAGTACGACTCGATGAAGCACGAATGCCGGTAAGAAGATTACCAAACGATCCCCATATTTGACCGACTAATTCTTTCCCGATTTTTCCGATCCGCTGCGACGCGGAATATATTTGCTCGCGTTAAGCCGATCCGGAAAGAGGGTGACCGGTGAGGGGAAACTCTGTTTACGGCTGTAGTCATATCTGGGGGGAGAAACGGCCGTGAGCTCCTTAAGCACGTAATATCGGTCAGCGTGGCCTACGACTGTGCTATCTCCTTCCTCACGACGCATCAACGACTTCGTACAGGGCTTACCGAGGACGGCCCCCGAGAGAGCTGCTGAAAGTCCCCCGGGGTCCTTCGATCGGCGCTCATCATCTTTCGACGCTCCACCTACTAAAGGTGGGAAAGGACGTGGAAGCCTGTCAAGCCGTTGAGTCGATAAGCCTGCCTACCCTCTGCACGCTTCTGATAAGCCGGCTACGTGGCGCGTAGTACGTGCCACGTACTTGCCCCATTATGTACCCACCATAGACATCTTAGTATGGCACTCCTGCCGGCTAAATTGAACGATAGAAAGCGGCGTATTAATCGATAGTGAAATTATAGCGATTGGAGACGAAGTGATTTTGGTGCGGAGAGCTGATAAAATAATTTTGTCGTAATATTAACATGTAATAATTTCGTAGTAATTTATTATTGAGTTTGATACGGAAGGATGTGTGAGAGCTTCCTGAATCACTTGTATAAATGGTGATATGTATATGAGAGCCAGAATATTATATATGAAGTAATTTCAAACTAGAATAAATATAAATTAATGTGCATTTGAATGGATGGCGCTGCTTTTGGTTATGCCCGATACATAAGTAATATGTCATAGATAGTTAATGAAGGCAAAAAACATTGCGGGTGAGACAGGCGAAAATAGAGTAGAATAAATATAACTTAACATAATCAGATACTAACAATAAGATAAAAATGTGCTTTATATGTGCTTTTGACATATATAAAATATTGTAATTGATAATTAGATTTCACTTTTGATAGTAAAATATGCTAAGAACATATTTAAAAGAGAAAGATTTATTTTTATTATAGATTTATTAGACTTCACTATTAGTTATTTAATTCTCAGCTATTAATTGCCTCAAATTTATACATGTAAAAATATAATTGATCACGATATTTGGATATCGCATATGTCAGTTAATAAATTCACGCGCTAAACATTTCAAGACAATTTTCCTAAATGGATAGTAGAACACGGTAAATTAGGTCGGTTGTGCAGAGCAGAAAATGTATACTTCGTTACTTATTGAAACAAATTTGTCGAGCTCGGCAGTGCAAATAAAAAAAGCTATTTCGAAGAAAAATGATTTGAAACTCTAATAATATCGATGTTACGATTTGTCATGCCAATATTACGATTTTCAAGCGCTAATATTGTTTCTTGCAATATTGCCTTAATTTCAACGCTTAGTCACGTAACACTCTATTTTTTCTTGTTTCAGTAATAACATTTATTCAATAATAAATCAGTAGTTCGTATCGGATCCATGAAATATCTCGTATCCATGAAATATCAGATTTTTACTCTTCGACGCAGAAAAATTTTAGAAGATTTTCTATTTAATTTTTTTTTGGTGGTATTGTGATACTTGATATATAGCTTGGTACAATGATTGATATCTTGACTTAGGCAGTTTGAAAATATTTCCGGAACATACGTACAGGCGTGTGAAATCATATTTACTTTGTTAAGTAATTACTATACACGCTACTTCAACATGCTGAACCAGCGTGCACTGCGGCTACAAGCGGTTACAAGCAAATTCCGATGAAACCGCTCGTCCGTTCAGATAAGCCACACCCGACGTTTGTCCCTTCGTGGTACTGACGGTAATACCTCTCAGGCCTTCACAGAATCAGCTTTTAGAGTGAAATGAAGCGCGATGTAATTACCTATCGCTAATCCTTTGACAAAGATCGAAAAAGTCTGCTGGCATCATCAGAATTTCGGTGATAATACGTCATATATATGATTTGGGATCAGATATCAAAGTTAAAAACGATATGAGAGGAATTCTAGGACACCCTGTAACTTAATTAGCAAACGTAAAAGATATCTCCCTATGTTATTAGAAGCGAAATTACGATCGTAAATCGTATGTCCTTTACTATGTTTTTTCCTCCATTCTATGTGTATTCTATGTTTCTTTCGCGAAGCGAATTCTCTGAAAAATGACAGCTCATTTGATCACCTTCCGGTTATTATCCCTTCCGATGATACATAGCGCACAATTATCACCCGACGTACGTTATCGATACGAATCAATAGCCCGGGAAATTTCCGTTACGTCCTTCCATCATCATCCGCGGAAGAAAGAAGCGGTTAATAAGAAAGCGACGTATATATCGTTCGTTCGCTCGCTCGCCACGTTTCTCTCGTCTCCCTCCGGCCGTTTTACTTTCTTTCGCGGAAATTTACGAGCAGATCAGATATATCGCAGGATATTACAGTCTGGATGCTATGAAGAAAATATAAAGTCCATTTCGTGCTTCATGATTCTCTCAGATATATTAAATCCTCCTTTTACTTATTGTATTTTATATATATATATATATATATATATAGCAATCCGTCTTCGAATCATGGCCTGGTCTCTCATTACTTTCGAAAAAAATTCTAAAATAAGCCAACGTTTGTCCCGGTTCTGGTGATAGATCGATCCTCGCGATACGCTCGACGATCTCGCTTGTTCGCGCCGTGATAACGGGACAACGATTGGCGATTTTGCGCCTACTGTCTCGCTTCTGCCGAGGTCAACTCCTAAGGAGACTGATGACAGGCCCGGGTAGTGGCGACGGATGTTGATTTATTAAAACCCCGGCGTGATCGTAAGTCATCCATCAACGGCTGCCGGTGAATGGAAAATTGATTAGCCTTCGCCGCGTGTTAGGAAAACCGTGAGGGGGGACAAAAAGTTCTCTCCGACCGGGTATCCAAAGAATACATCGTAATTATGTATTACTCTGTTACTCCTGTCGGCAGGTCGATACTTAATTAGCCGCGCCCTCCCCTTGCCCTCTCATTGTTACAACAACGTGATGGTTTGATAATTCTCTCTCTAGCGAAGACTCGGCGCGCGAAAAACCGACCGGGGAAAAAAAAGCGCGTCGCAAAACAACGAGAGTGAACAGGGTAACCAGGATAATTAATAATTGTAGCGAAGCCACACAGTTTCCCTTAATCGCGCAAATGTGTAATGAAACAGCATTTGTGTATTATAGATAATAAATATATAACAGTAAAATATTATAAACTGATCACTGCACGATAAGCGAATTGTTTCTCTTAAACATTTGAGTCTTAAAACGTAAAATGGATGAGACAAAATGCTAATAATGTTAAGTAGCAAGGATTGTTCAAATTATTTGCAGTTATTGCGACTATAATCTTGTTCAGTAATTGCCTAGGATACTCTGTACCGTTAAAATAGCTAACCAAATTAGCTCACAACGCATTTCGTTGCTAGACGGAAGTTGATTCCCGGCGGTCGTTCGGCGGAAAATGGAATCGGTTGATTCGAGG
>NW_020226580.1:272555-284856 GCF_003070985.1 Temnothorax curvispinosus | reverse complement strand
GAGAGAGAGAGAGAGAGAGAGAGAGGGGAGAAGCAGAGCCCCATGTCAAAGACCCTGACGAATGCGTCATTGCGTAGACGAATAGGCTTTCCGTTCCGCACGCACCGCGCGACGAACAGCAAATTGCGCGACGAGGAAGATTAACTCGACTGATTAATTGATTATTTTAATGACAGTCAAAGAGCACCGAAGACGCTCGCTAATTGCGCCGCGTTGCGCCGCACCCCCCGAGCGGAGACAATGAACGCTGCGTTGGCGGGATATTCGTGCCCGACCCTGTTTTCTCATACAGCTTTCATGGCGCGGTTACAGTCGAGTCTGTTTTTCGATGCAGTTGTAACTGCGCCGTTGGTTGAACGGAGCAATGGTATAAATCATATTCTCCTCGTTTTCAGGAATAAAACGGTTTACGAAAGCACTTGCTAGAAAATACGGCTACTTTATCGTAATACGTTTTTCTGCACTTTAAAAAAAAAGCTTGAAAATTTTACGTTATGCAGAGATAATCGCGTATTATGCTATGAAATATGCATATGGCTGACCAATTACTTGCTCGCATCACTATTTCGCAAAACTACTCGATTATTCCGCGAATTGACTTTTCCATCCAAAAATATATGAAATAACAATTTCGAAATAGCGCAACGTAAGGAGATTATTGTAAATGATCACAATAATAATAATTCACAATCACGAAAAGAATTTTATGTTAGCAGAAGTTTTACCGGGTTAAGAATCTATTTTTTGTCACTCGCACGAATAAATGATAATAAATACAATTTTGTTTTGTTGTAATTGTGATACTGCAAAGTGGACATATGTATCGCAATTTTAAAACTCGTTAGATAAAAATATATAAAAAAATAAGCGATATAAAATGAGAACGTGCTATTTAGCCGTCTAGCCAGACTATATAGGTATGCACTAGACTTTTTCATACGTATTAATAAAACCACGTAAAATTAAAAAAAAAACATCATGTCGATTCAAATTTGATCAGCGCATTTTCGAGAATAGAAAATAAAATAATGTGTAATCGCTAAAAGGGCAATTGTGTGTTAAACTATTTAGAGATCTTTAAAAATATACTACATGTGTAGAATTCATATGAATATTGGAGGAGAACATTGTACGTCTCCAAATGGGTTAATTTTATAGAGTTAATTGAATTGCAAAGAAAATATTATTCTCGCTAATAATAATGAAAACACATTTTCATCACATCACTGCATTGTAATTTTTAATTCAAGATATGCTCAAAGATATATTCGCAAAATTGTTCGAAACTCTCGAAAAGAGATTTAAACGATAT
This sequence comes from Temnothorax curvispinosus, assembly GCF_003070985.1. Lineage (NCBI taxonomy): Eukaryota > Metazoa > Arthropoda > Insecta > Hymenoptera > Formicidae > Temnothorax > Temnothorax curvispinosus. The sequence continues at coordinate 283,544 of NW_020226580.1, read as the reverse complement.
ATTCGAAATCTTTGTTCTTGACGTTCGATTTTAGAAACGTCGTAATATACGATGCAAAATAATCCGGATTAAAGTCACATCGGCTTGTATCGAGAACATTATGGGTAGACTCTGAAATCCTTCTATCGGTCAAAAGACCGTTATGTAATAGGCTTTGCCACGAGCATTCTTTGAGCCAAAAAAAATCGATATGTATCTTACACTACACATTCAGACCGACGATCGGAAATAGTACATTTTCAAAATATTATTTTCGAACAAAAGAGCTTTACTCTAATTTCCGGTCAACCGCTTTTCGAAATAGAGATTACTTAGTATTACTTGTTTTTTATTTACGTAAAATTGACGTCTGTACTACGTCTATATAAAGTAAAGAAGTTATATATTTTCCGATGATTGATATAAAATCAAATCATATTTCCACGTAAAAACTGGAAGAACGTGAGAGAACGTTTTCTCAAAATAATTTCTAGGAAAAATAGTCAGATTCTCCTGAAAATGGAATTTCATAATTAATTTTCACTTTTCTTCTTCTTTCTTTCTCACGACTGACTTTTCTGCTAAGAACCTCATGGATTATTTTGTTCTCTCCTTGACATTAAGATTCGCCGGCATTATCGAATGTTGTAAACATAAAATTCGATACCGTATAAAATATTAAAATGCCATATGCGCGGCCACTACTGGTGTATCGCTCCATTTAATCCGCAACATGACCGTTTAATGCTATATACGTTGTATCCATTGAATACACATAGCATCTCGCGTTCACAAGCGACGCAAACGCGAGGCGAGAATCCGAGCAGCGGCGGCAGCCGTCTAATGCTGAACGCGAGAATGTGGAGCGTAAGCCGGAGGATTCCGCAAACACGGAATACCTATACCTTACGCGAAACCGATCCCCGCGAGTCGCTGCGCGAGCTGCAAGACGAGTAGGTAGATGGGTAGCTCTAGGTAGACGCGAGGGTGCGGAAGACGGGCCTGGGTGAATTGAATGGGAAATTGATGGGCTTCGCCCTGTCGGTCGTGTACGCGGCAGCGCGCGCGCACATCCGCTATAGACCTCCTGGAATCCGTTGTCCTGGCGATGTATACAGGCTGTACCTGCAACCGACCATTCGCGCGATCTCCGTTCCTCCTCCTCTCCTCCTCCTCCTCCTCCTCATTCTCCTCATCCTCGCCCGGCTTTCGGCCTTGCTACTATGTGTGCTCCTCGCGCGCATACATCGCATCTCTCGCTGCGTATGAGCGATATAAAGGCTGATTCACGCTATATTAGTGCGATGCAATTCGCACTGATCATCTGTAGAATGAAATATAGAGAGGTATAAACATAGACCCCAACATATCATTTTTAAGTTTGTAGATCGCCAATATAAATTTTCACATTTTATCCCTCCCGTTAAAAGAACGCTGACAATCTAGAATATAATAATAAACTTCCCCTCCCATTCTTCTATTTTATCTTTATTAAAAAATATTTGTCTTATATCGTCAGAATATTCTTTCTATCGTTAAAATATTCTTTATTAAAAATATTAGGTATCCAGTAGGGACGGAATATTTTTCTGACAATCTACTTATATAGCGATGATAATCTATATGGAACTTGGACATTAGATTCCCCTCAAAGGAGACATTGACGTTGATTCGTGTCGTTAAGCGCGAATCGGCCTTAAACCGTTATGCCTGTATCCGGTACGATGTTTGTCCGAGCCGGCCGCTTGAATATGTATCGTCCCGACGGCCCTTTGATTGTGCACCCTCGCCGCATTTGCATGCGGGCCAGCGTCCGTGCCGAACGGTCAGAAGACGCAACAGCGTGCCACGCGCTAAGGCACAGAGCCGAGCGTCGTCGCCCCGCGGGCATTTATGCGCCCGGACACTGACGGGTGTCCAGACTGTCCAGTATGTGGTCATATCGCACGTCCCGTATTCTCTCCTCCGCGCGAGCTTTTCGCAAGTTACGACCTTTACCGCGTGGCTTAGTCGTAACGAAGGGAATTTAATCCGTCTCTCGAGCAAGACGGGAATTACGTGCGAAGGGTGGCTGGTGTTCAGGTCCGCGGAATTATGACCGGTTCGTTGAAAAGCCGGGGGGGGGGGGGGGGAGAATGTTCGCCCCGCCTGTTTGATTATCAAAGAAACTGTCTTTGGAAATGTACAAAAGAATCCGCGATCTATTCGCGCTGAAAAATGAATACCAGTCTCGCCGGCTTGACTATCTAGAAAGGTGGTCGGAAATGTAAAAAAGAATCGCTGCTGAGTTCACGGTCTCTCGCGAAAAACTGGCAGAAATACTCCGCTGGTGATTTTACTATATTGAAATATTAATAGCTTTTTAATCTCTTTCTATTATCAACGCAGATATTACAAATTACGTAACGTAATTATACGCATGTACGGAAAGCATGGAAGAAGAAACATCGCCGTGCTTTGTTCTTAATCGCAGATTTTGCAGCAAAGCGAAGAAAGTCTTTGATTATTTACCTTTTAAATAAAATCATATTTATTATAATATCATAAACGTTGCAAATATTTCGTAAACTTATTACTCTAACGTTTTTATCATTTTAACTCATAAAATAACCATCACACGTAAGCTCGTTAAATAAGTCGAAGGACACAAACTCACTCCGTATGTGTCCGTATCCTCTCGTACATTTCTTGAGAAAATAGCGAGAGGCCGAGATGCATCGTGCTCTTGTCCTCGTCCTTGCGTGCATGCGGGGGACCATACCTTTACCGTCCTGAACTACCTACCTGAACTTTAACCGCTCGTGCCGGCGGTTAGTACAGAGGTATTATCTCAGGCTCCCGTCTGTGTTATCAGATACCACCTCGTTGGCGGTACCGCCACGCTGTAACCGGACTATCCCGTTTCCCATCGTTCCCCGGGAACACGACGAAAGAAAGGCTATCGAGAGAGAGAAGCTTACCCCGAACACAAAAATCCGAGATGTCTGAAAGAAATCTAAAAGATCTGCGAACGGCTGAGAGTTTTATGGACGAGTTTCGAGCGTCTTTTAGACGCTGTAACTCGGAGAGTCTGTCTGTTATTTTTCGAGGAAATCTATGACGTCGATTCCGACGTTCTCTCCTCTTCTCTCCTAGATGAAGCTTTAACCGAGATAGCTGTGGTTAACCTAGCGGGCTTTCAGCTTTTCCGGCTGACATATTTTCTTGCGGATTATGGAGGCGCGCGCCGGTTTTACCGGCGCATTTACGTTTGTCTCTCATAAACACCGGCTGAGTGTGCGAGTACAGGCAAAACCCATTTACCCGTCAGTCCGATTCTACGCCGCTGAATACGACGAAGAGACACGTATTAGAGGCACATCAAAGTCGCATAAACTTACTGCCACGCGGGCAATTATCGCGCGCCAGACGTATTGCATACCAGCTACAGTTATGCGCGAATATCAAGTTGCGCGCCGCGCTAGGAATAGCGCGGTGAAGCGATGTTCGTCTTCGAAGCTTCGATGCTGAAGAAAATGCTCAGAACCGCCCGGAATATCGATGAACTTGAAATATAATCATGGAAGAAAGATGGATTTTTAAGAATCTTTCACTGTGCACGCAACACATGGTAAGGTAAATAAATCTTGACTAAATATCGCTCGAATTGTAAAAGAGTACTACAATCTAATAATTTTAATAAAGAAATAAAATAACTCTTATCTCTACATGATACAAACGAATGCGGTACAGTCCTTCAAGATTTGATATATTTTTAATATAATGTTGATTAATAAAAAATCATACCTAATTTTTAAATAAATTGTAAGCCGCGTTAAAAATATATTCAAGGAAAGATGGCTTTATGACATTTAAGGTCTTTCTGTGAATATACGTATTACGTTATACAACGGCATTCCCCAAAATCTCTCCGATCCCATCGCACTGGAGAGCCGTCAAAATAACGAATGGAAAGGTTCGCCTGTTAGTACAAATTGAGAGAAAACGCGTATCTTTCGAAAGGCGGCCGCGTCCCGATATCTTTGATCAGGAAAAGTTCCGCACTTCTGTCGGCTTTATTGACTTCGAAACGGGCAGGAAAGATCGTCGGAGCGGACCGGGCGATTTTTCTTCGTGACTGCAGCGCGGAAGAGCACACACCAGGCGCGTTCACGTTGCGTCTTTGACCGATTAAGCGACCGCCGAGGTCACTCGGCGTTTCAACTTCGGAACAAGTATCGACGTCGAGAGATTGGCGAAGAAGGTACGGGTAAGAAGACATCGTCGAAAGAGCCCTTCTCTATAAGGGATCTCGACTCCGACCGCAGAAACGAAAGCCACTCCCCGAGAGCGTCCAGGAAGATCATGAAACAATGTAACTTACGAGTCGATGAAGCGGATTATCGATTGGACCAGGGACCGGTGTATTGTATAGGATCGATGAAATTTTGAGGGTAATCCCTTTCGGCAGGCATCGTGTCTCTCGATAAGTATGGTCGACTAACTCTGAACAAGATAGGCAGGATAAACAATAACAGTTAGGACGGAAAATTAATGACTAAACTGCTATAAGAGGAAAAATCCCTTTCAGTCGTCTTGTGCTACCGCACATAGCGTTATAGTCATATAGTCATAATCTTTGTTATAATATAATGTTGATTTAAATTTTTATCATGCAACAAAAATAATGAGACAGGTAATAGGTCGATGATTAGAGGAATATTCGAAAACGCCGACGAACTTGCCTATATATTCCATGAATCATCGTACAGTCCGTTCGCGATAGTTTGATACATTAATCTGTTAAGTTGGAGAATTTATCGAGCTAAAACTTGGTTTAATCTCGGTCCAATGTAAACGCAAGACACTCGCGCCGTGCTTGCTGTAATGTACACCGAGACAGATACACCGCCGGAGGCGAGGTAGCGAAGACGACGGAAGTGGAGTTGAGCTATGGTACGGCAAGGAGGGAACGGCAGCAGGAACGGAGGAGGAAGAGAGAGAAAGAGTGGATAAAGAGAGAGAAAGACAGCGAAGGGGGGGAGGGAGGGAGTCGTTTAAGAGACCTTAAAAGCGACAAGGCACGAACTGTCCTGGAGTTATCTCCGCCGTCTTGGAGCGAAGCTGTAGGTTCGTCAGGGTAAACCAAGTCCATGAATTAATTAGTCGGCAAACGACAGCGCGCTTGTTGGCCGTAACGGAGGCTACTTCAGGGCAGGAAAGGGTTGAGGCTCTTACGCGGCGGATACACACACGAACGTAGACACCGGGTCGAGTGGGTGAAGGTGTAATAAGGGCTCTTCAACGATGTCGGCGGGGGAAAAAAGGCGTGATTTCCCACTTGCGTGAGTTAATAAGTTCTTATCGGGCAATTTGCATTTTGCCGGATATCGGCTAATGAATTGTTAATAGCTAATCGGTAATTATGGGAACAAAGCACGCGATGTGACAAGATTTAAACCTCCCGGCTGTCACGATCTCACGACGTATTTGATATAATCTATCGCTGAGTCGATAAATTCCGATAATTCCAGGAATATGTTCCGTCGCGATAATGTATGATAACGGTAATATTAACTAATCGAACGAAATTTGGTGGTGTCAGTTATAATATCCGCGCAGACTGCAACTTAATTACAGATTATATTGTTGTAGATAAGTGTTGTGTGCATAAATGTAAATAATTGTGCATAATTGTATAAATTATCTAAAATTTCTACGTTTTATACAGAAGAAGAGATTAAAATCTTTGCGCTTAAATATTTTCTATATTTTCTATCTCGTTTCATGTCTCTTTCTCTTTACTGATATCATTAACGTCGGTTTTTCCATATAAAAAAAAAATTAGGACAAAAATTAGGAAAAAAAATTATTCAAATAATAAATTTATATATGGATGTTATAAACGGAACGTCGTGAAAAAACACTGAACTTTTAACAATAATATGACACAATAACGATGTTGAGTTGAGGTAACGGCGAAAGACAACAAAAGTGGATAAAGAGACGAAAGACGCATAAAGCATGATGGAGGTATGTGAATTCGCAAACATGGGACGGCGAAAAGAGGGAGGAATAACTCGGAGACAGCACTTATTGGAACTCCGACATCCCTCAGGATCGACTGAGTAGTGAATAATACAGAGCGATACGTATCCACTGTTCTCAGTCGTATGGACAGTATCCCTCGGCACTACCTTAAGGAAAAGAGAGAGAAAGACAGAGATGCAGAAAAGAAGATACATAAAAATAAATCCGAGGGAGTAAGAGTAGGAGGCGAGAGATAGTCTGGATGCGAAAGAACTGGGGGGGCACGCGTAAGAACGAAAGATAGTGCCGCGCGTAAGGACCTCCTGCCAGATCCCAGCATGAAACTTTTCGAGAGCTGTTCTGATGGCACTCCAGGGAATCACGCACGCACAGGACGATCCCTCCGGAAGATCCTCATAATATTTCTTGAAACCCTTCAAATTTCTGCAGGGAAGATTTCTCCGCGCCGCCGTGCGCGCTCGTCTGTGTAACGAGTTTTCAACGGTGAAAATTTACGACACGGCCACGGATCACGAGTTCGACGTCTTCTTCCCCCCCGAGTCGCGAAATTGGATCATAATCAAGAGAAAGCTGATTACCCGTTACGGTCGGATTCAGTGAAACTTGCGGCGCAATACGATCGTTTGATACAGATCTCTTGTGAAACTCGCGAGATAATGAGCTTTAGAAGATTTACGCAAGTACTGTTAAGCTTTAAAATAAGTAAGCAGCAGTAGACAACTTGAAAAATTGTTTGTAGTTTTGACATAGCATTACTAAACTAACAATTTGTAAGTAGATTTATGGCTCTGACATAACAAGAGAGTATATTTCATATAAAGTAGAGAAATGATTATTTTTTATCTCACGAAGGAAAGGAAACATATGACTATGCTTCTTTAAAATATTACTTTATTTTTTCACTAAAGTTCACAATATGTACAATTTTTAAAAAAAGCATAATTCTAAAACCGAATAAGTAAAATTTTACTGGATAAGTAACACTTTACTGCATAATTCAAAAATATGCGGTTATCAGATAAACAGCCAATCGCTCCTTTATTACTGAAATAAATTATAAAAGTGACCGACTAACGCATGAAATTTTAATTCGGTCAACACACCACGTCGAAAACGTAAATGTCTTTTTCGAGCCTGTCAATAAAAAAAGCATGAGAGTTTCAAGATAGGGCGAGGTCGCCGATACCCGACGGGCGGACGCTCGCACTAACGGGAAATCAAGTTGGGCGAGATAGAACTTAATGCATTCTCCAATACTCGTCAACGATTCGTTCGACTCGCGGCCAAAATATCGCCGCACGGCAAACATCAGTGACAATTTAGTCGATGAACATATTATCTGGGGTATACGTACACTGTACGCAATTCAGCCTACGAAACAATCGAATAATCTACCGATCGAGTAACAGATATATCAAATAACGTGTGTTCCTCTTATCTATAGATAGAAGTATTATGTGCTATCTAGATAGAAGTATAATCTAAATAGAAGGATAGGCGAGCCTGTGTGTGCCGTTCAATCTCTCTTTCTCGCTCTTTCTCTCTCTCTCTTTCTCTTTCTCTCACATGCAATTAACGTCAACCGAGCGGTAACCGCTTTTCCTGTGTTCCCTATAATATCTCTGCGTTGCCTTCCCTCGGCTACCTAGAACGCGCCTGTAATTTCCTTTTGCTCGCTAAATTGCGCAATCCTGCGTGCGTTCTCCATAAAAGACCCGCACGCTTACGCCGGATCAAACGAAGCTTGGTATTTGTAATATCTATCGATAGGGCATAGCGATTTGTGCAATAGAACTTTTGATGAATCAATAAGTATTGACGCTATTTTAATTACTTAAATAATACCGCGTGCATTAAATAATATCCTATCTCGCCATACAAATTATGTACTGAATTTTCCAGTTTACATATGTCAGTTTCATATCCCGCAACATGGTCGAGCTAATCATCCGCAACGTGGTAACGATATTGTTTCAGTATTTCAACGCATATTCTAATTATATTACGCGCACACAGCATACAGCCTATGGTACATCGGTATTCGCGATAAACTGTAACGAATCACCTGGTACGAGAGTGGAACGCACTTTGCAACCGTATCGGCCAGCCCCGTCGATCGCAATCGCGCATCCGCGCCCGTTTGCAGTAGATACATCCGATTAAAGTACGATTATAATTCCCGGCTGCCCCCTAAATCGAACCTTCGCGCAATATACCCTTCCTGCTCCCTGCGGATCACCATGAGGCATCGCCTATGGCCAATCTCACGTACGGAATATCGCGCTCTCTCGTTCACCACTATGGCGTTCAATAATGCACGCGATGGCAATGCAGCCGTTACCCTTCCCACTTCTGCCCCCCCCCTCGCGCTCCTCTCTCCTCCTCTCCATTATCTAAATCCCTCTCTTTCTATTTCCACATCCTCCCTCTTCTTTGATCGCTATTATGCGGTTCCTCCAGCTAACCGGTCTGTCTCTATTTCCTCCTGTCCAATCTCACCAATGATAAATCGCCTCTATACGAGATGTCTCGAAACTACAGATTCCTCGACCTATTTGCGGTAGATATTCGTTTAAAGATTAGAAACGACGAAGCTATTTTCGAAATTACGAACTGCGTGAAAATGTGGAAAATTTTGAAATTTAAATTTTCTCTCTGAACTGATGGACAGATTGGACTGATGGAGACATGTTACTTTTACAACGAAATATTAAATAATCATGTTATATATGACGAGAATGAATATCCCTTAAATAACCGATAATTGCGTACTTTACACTGTAATCTACTTAAAGCGCACACCGTGTAGATTTATTCGCCAACAAGTTATCCGCGTTCGCGAAACGCATGCATCTATCTTTCACCGCTCCTCATCCCCCGTGCATCCCCCATGCGCATTCACCGCATTACACTGTCCACCCTCGCATCGCGCGCCATCGCGATCAATCTCTTCTTGCACCCGCGTATAATCCCACCCTCCTCCCAGCCCTCGCCTCCCGCGCCACCCTTTATTACATCGCTCGCATATCACTTCGTTTCGCCGTCTCGCCCCGAATACGCACCATAACCGGGCACGTATCGGCCACCATTCGCGCGTAATATCCGCGCAATGCGGCGCAACATCGCAGGATAGCCGCGCGAAAGCCGTGCGTGTGCAATGCCGATTCTCTGACTCGCATACGATATTACCGTTCGGCCTGGGGTCCGGGCGGTCCGGCTCTGGCCCGGTACGGCCCGTTGGTTACCGTTGGCGTCGGCCTTTACAGCTTTGTCTCGGCGCATCAGATATTACCAGGATAATGCGTCCAGCGGACCGGTCCCTTCCATATCCATCCCGCGAGAAGCAGCAGTCTCTCTCTCTCTCTCTCTCCCCCCTCTGCCACGAGTATATGCCATCCTGTCCACTATAGGCATGTGCGGAGCATCGACCAGCCTCCGCAATGTGCTGCATACATGCATATATATGTATATATACATATACAATACCGAGCATGTGTGTATACAGATGTATGCTAAACACATGACCGCGAGCAAACGTGGAATCGACGCCTGTTTCGATGCCCGGCGACCGAACGTCTCGACCGAATATTCGGTAGCTTTGTTGCTACGGCTGTCGCGCTGCGACGCTCAAAGGCGATGCGTCCACGTCAATGTTAATTATTAATGGCGATAAGCCCTAGGACGCCGAGTGATATGTCGCTGTCTGTTATTGAGTTAGGGAAAAGTTAACAGTAGGACGAAATTGCGCGAATGTGGCACTTAAGCGAATAGCGTTCTATTTTATGCACAATGCACGAAAAAAGATTATTTTTTTAAACGATGAAAACAGTGGAGTAATAAAAAAAATCCCAACGTATATATATGTCAATGTAAAAACCGGACATTTACGTTATGTACATAGCATATTTTAACATATAAACTAAACGATGTGTAATGAAAATTTTTGTGATCCAATGAAATCTATATTGTAGCTATAAATATCTTTTTTTTTTTACTGTAGAAATGGATAAAACGAAGGGCAACATATATCTGACAAATGAATGTCGAGATTTTCATATTTTTCGTACATTTTGTAGTTATGAATTTTATATCTTATTATAAAATGTAAATTCCTTAAATACGTTTTCTTATGTCATAGATTATTTAGTAATAAGTAATCTAAATCTGTGAAGTATTAAATTAATTAATCTGCCGGAGTTTGCTGCAAGATGAATTAAAATTGTCAATCAAAAGTAGCTAGAATTAAATGGCAAATATGCTGAAAGAAATATTCAAAACTTTCAGAAAGTATGCTTCATTGGATTATAATAAAATGTTGATCTGGATCCTGTTCTGAATCAGATGAATTCAATTTGGGACAGTCAAAAAAGGAAATGTCATATGGAAAAGAATTGATATTTAAGATTTCTGAAAAAGATGAACAGAGATTCTTCTGTCCGAATATTATTGTAATGTCCATTTTTGTACCAATGCGGATTAACTTCAATCTCAATTTAACTTACTTTTTATCTTTTTTTAATTCTTATAACTAGAATGGATATAAGACATAGTAAAAGAATAAAAAAAATGTATCCCCCTATTATATCTTACTGTGTCTACGTGTGTTTGTCTCACGTAACAAGATTTGCATTATATTTTTCGTCGCGATGGCTTTCGATGGAGCTGACTCATCTCTAATGTGCCGCGATGCATAAAATAAATTGCACGTATCTGTCACGACTGCGTTATGAAATTACATAATATACACACACACACACACACACACACACACATTTCAATAAGAGCTATCAGCGATTTAGAATTACCTTGAATTCCGAAATTTTACACATATCGTTTTGAACAAATATATCTCGTTGTATAAAGATAAAAGTAAAAAAGAAATATAGGCAAACGCGCATCCACTTCCCTTTTCCACTATGATTACATTACATTAAATAAACATGCAACGGCATTATCAAGAGAAGCTTTTCGATCCACAAC